>NC_038244.2:27883585-28103489 GCF_000004515.6 Glycine max
CACTGACCGACTATGCCCGGGTTGGGTCGGGATTGGTCAAGCTTGGTTTTGGGCAATAGCACCCCACCTGACGTCCCCAAGGTCTCCTGACCCCCGTGACATATCTCCAGGTACCACTCTGTGGTCAACGAATAAAAGCAGGAAGTTTCACCCTTCTATACTTCCTCATCTCAAGCTTGTAGGATTATGGGGTACCCATCACATGTGGTACTAGGTGGCGGTCGGGCGATGGTGCACAACAAGTTTCCCACATCCACAAATCGCGCATAAACCCACCATCCCCTATTGCCCACCTCCAACTGAGCTCACGTACTCCCACGTAGCCCATATCCTCATTTCTCTCAACACCGGGTCCCCATCAATCCTCCCAAGTTTCCCCAACATCCAAGTAACTCAACATTCAAACAACACAAACCATCACAGCCAAGAAAACAGGGCAAAGGCAGAAAACTCTGTCCAAAACACCAACCAAAATCACAGCTTTTCTCACTTAAAGACCCCAGTAACAATTCCTTCGTTCCAATTCGTTAACCGTTGGATCGACTCCAAAATTTTACTGTAAGTCTCTAGTACATAAGCCTATATTTTGACCGTTTGGATCTACTACTAAACATCCAGAACTCGTTCTACATTACTCTTTCCACAACCAGTAAATACATAGCATTTTTCTGCACTTGTGCAAAATCCTGCTGCACAATTTCACAGCAAAAATCTGCACAAAGTGCAGATTTCGAAAACCACACTTCCCCTCATCCAATCTTGCCCAAATCAAATCCTACATGTCCCAAATCATGTATCAATCATGTCTAAACCAAAGTCAAGCATCAAACCACAGCAACACAAAATCTAGGTGTCCAAAACCCCTCAATTTAATGGATTTTCTAGGCTTGAGAAGTCAAATTGAGAATGGGACAAATTTGAAGCAAACTTTCACCTCACACAAGTCTATAACATCAATTTAAACTTGTTTAAACTGGATTTACGCTTAAAATCTCACCGAATCAAAATTTGACTCTTCAACACCCAAATTTACCCTAGAAATGGCTCTTTGTTCACTTTGGTCATTTGTTTTTCTCTCTAGCACAACCTAACCTTTCTCATAAGTCCTAAATGGCATTTCAAGCTAAGATTAACTCACTCTAACCTCTAAATACTACCAATTCCAGATTTGGCCTTCCAGCCCTCAAAAATTCACTCTTTTTCCACTCATAACACCACATTCTCACTTTCTAACCCTAGGTTAACTCTACCCTTCATCTCTAACAGTTTTCCATAAGCGATTTCAGCACATGAACATCACAAGCATCATCATAAAAACCCTAAAACAGAATGGGTATGTTTAACTCATCCAAACATGGCAATTTCAACATGCTTTCAACAAGTTTCTTCACAAATAACTATCATGAAGCAGAAAACTAGCAAAACTACCCATCATATCTCCCAAAACCCCATACCCACGAAATTCAAGAGGGAAAGAAGTCCACCCAAACCTGAAATTTCGAAGTCCCACACGTAGAGACGCGCTTCACGACTCCGAAAATGCCCTCCTTTCGTGATTTGGAGCAGAAATGATGGCCAAAGGTTGGAGCTTTGTTTGGAGCTTCAATGGTGGATGAAGAAGAAGGAGAAAAGCAACGTGAGGGAGAGGGAGAGAGAGCTGTCTGAAATTTGTTGGATAAGTTAGGAGAGAGAATACAGCTTTTTGGTTTTAAATAAAAGGGTTTTCTCTTTTTCTATTATTTTATTTAAGCTATGCCACATGTCTCCATTTGAGTGGAGCAAAAAGGGCCCACTTTCCCTTTTGATTGTGACCCATACTCAGCCACAAAAGTGAGAAAAATCTGACCTTTGAAACGCTAAAATCCTACCTCGGTTTGCGTGCCATTTCTCTGGTTCCAGTTCCTCGCGTTTCTCTGCGTCCGTCGGGGCCAGTTTTTGAAAGTACGCAATATATATGTCAAAACGTTCAGAATAAAACCCCGAGCATGGTTCAGAGGTTGGTTTCGTTAAATTTTAAGTCGCACGCAAAACGATGATTTTTAAACTAATTAATTTAGAATTAACCCATAACCTCCCAGTTATGGATTTCTCTTCCTTAATTAGCCTAACCCTCATATCTTGCCCCCACTATTCCTACTTCTATCAAGAACATATATGCATATACACTGAATAATACTTATATATAAATATATATATATATATATATATATATATATATATATATATATATATATATATAATCATTCAAAATACATCGTTTCCAAAAATTTCGGGTAGAAATTTCCAGGATGTCACAAATAGGATCTCTGCCATCCAAAGGCAATTCCTTTGGGGAGGTAAACCAGAAGGGAGGAAGATTGCTTGGATATGTTGGAGTCTTTGCTGCACTCCTAAAGATAAGGAAGGTCTGGGGATTAAAGACATTAAAACCCTCAATAAGGCCCTTCTATTCAAATGGAAATGGATGTTGTTCCACCAATCTGATCAACTCTGGAATAGGATTCTGGTCTCTAAATACAATGGTTGGGTGATTATCATGTTTGTACAATTTTTTTATAAGTAACTCCCTTAGTTAGTTAGTAGAATGATTAAAGAGTGAGTAGTTAGTTAGTTGGGGGCTGGGATGATTTAGAGAAATAAAGCATGTTGCCTATAAATAAGAGGGAAGGGAAGAGACAAATCATCTCATCATTTGTTAGAGGAATGTGGCCTTAGGGCATTGGGATATGCAGATCCTCAAAGTTCTGCATGGTAATCATTTTTCTTTCTGTAATTATGATACAGTTTCTATCAGTTTTGTATTTTCTCTTTGAGCACTGAAGATCTGATTGATTTGTGAGCTCTAATATTGAGACTAGTGTGGAGAGTATGCAGAAAATTGTTGAGTATGGAGAGTAGTGTGGAGAGTAGGCAGAAAATTGTTGAGTGTGTATAGAGAGCTAGGCTCAGGACTGGTGTCAGCTTTTTTCCGTGAAAGAAGTATGAGCTCCTCATAGTGGAATAACACTCGATTTCCAGAATTGTTTCTTGGGTTCCTATCAAAGCTTAAATTGAACAGTTTCTAATATTTAGTTATGTACGAGTAATGTGCTCTCTAATTTTTAATGCTTCTATCATGAGGAGTTGATTGTAATACTTCTATCATGAGGAGTTAATTTCTAATGCTTCTATCACACAAAAACCCAGTGTGGGTGTGTGTGTGTTTCTGTGTGTGTGTGTATGTGTGTGTGTATTTTTGTGTGTGTGTGTCTGTATGTTTCTGTGTGTGTCTGTGTGTGTGTGTCTGTGTGTTTCTCTGTGTGTGTGTGTGTCTGTGTGTGTGTGTTTGTGTGTGTGTGTGTGTGTGTTTTTGTGTGTTTGTGTGTGTGTGTGTCTGTGTGTGTGTGTTTGTGTGTGTGTGCGTGTGTTTTTGTGTGTGCGTGTGTTTTTGTGTGTGTGTGTGCGTGTGTGTGTGTGTGTGTCTATGTGTGTGTGTGTGTGTCTGTGTCTGTGTGTGTGTGTGTGTGTGTGTGTGTGTTTGTGTGTGTGTGTTTGTGTGTGTGTGTGTGTGTGTGTTTGTGTGTGTTTGTGTGTGTGTGTGTGTGTGTGTGTGTGTGTGTGTTTGTTTCTATGTGTGTGGTTGTGTGTGTGTGTTTCTGTGTGTGTGTGTGTGTGTGTGTTTCTATGTGTGTGTTTGTGTGTGTGTTTGTTTCTGTGTGTGTGTGTGTTTCTGTGTGTGTGTGTGTGTGGGTGTGTGGCTGTGTATGTGTGGGTGTGTGGCTGTGTATGTTTGTGTGTGTGTTTCTGTGTGTGTTGAAGATGCACACAAAGCGATGCACTGTTAAAAGGGTCTAGAAGTTAGAAGCTGAGCTTAACAAGCTTAAATTTGAAGCTGAACACAGGCAGCTGACTTCCCAAGAAAATATGAAAAGGAAGAAGCTGCAGCAAGATCTTTGGTCAGCAGCCCAAGCTCACGAGTCTTTAATGAGGCAGAAGGCGAGATCGCGTTGGATTAAGGAGGGGGACTGCAATTCTCGATATTTTCACCTGGTGATTAACTCCTATCGAAGGTCTAATGCTCTAAATGGTGTTAATATTAATGGATCCTGGGTTGATAATCCATCTAGAGTAAAAGAGGAAGTTTGTAGCTTTTTCCAGCAGAGATTTCAAGAAACTATGAGCAGCAGACCAGTTTTGAATGGCACCTCTTTTCACACTATCGGAGATCAGGATAACCAGATGTTGGTGGACAGATTTAGTGAGGAAGAAGTCAGGAAAGCAGTTTGGGATTGCAATGGTGGTAAGAGCCCGGGGCCCGATGGTCTCAATTTTAAATTTATCAAGCTCTTTTGGATGACTATAAAATCTGATGTTCTCCGCTTTATGGACGAATTCCATGCTAATGGTATCATCCCAAGGGGAGCTAATGCTTCTTTCATTACCTTAATTTAGAAAGTGCCCGACCCTCAATGCCTAAATGATTTGTGGATTTCGAAAATCTTGTTGAGGAAGCTAAGAGGGGTAGAAAATCTTGTTTGTTTTTTAAGGTGGATTTCGAAAGAGCTTATGACTCCGTGTCTTGGAATTTCCTTTCTTACATGCTTCGCAGGATGGGCTTTTGTAGTAAATGGGTTTTGTGGATTGAGGGCTGTCTCAAATCAGCCTCAGTGTCGGTGCTGGTTAATGGTAGCCCCACAGCTCAATTTGCCCCCCAAAAAGGCCTTAGACTGGGTGACCCATTATCCCCCTTGTTGTTCAATATTGTAGTTGAGGGGCTAACTGGTCTTATGAGGGAAGCTATTAAGAAGCAGCTGTATGATGAGTTCTTAGTGGGAGAGAAATCAGTCCCTGTTAGCATTCTTCAATACGTCGACGACACTATGTTCTTTAGGGAGGCTACTATGAAAAATGTCAAGACTATCAAATCGATTTTGAGGGCTTTTGAATTGTCATCAGGACTTAAAATAAATTATGGGAAGAGCAGCTTTGGGGTGTTAGGCCAATCTGAACAATGGAAATTGCAGGCTGCCAGTTATCTGAATTGCAGAATCATGCCTCTGCCTTTCTCTTATTTGGGAATACCAATCGGGGCTAATCCAAGGCGCTGTGGGTTATGGGATCCAATCCTAAGAAAGACTGAATCTAAATTGTCTAGGTGGAAGTAGAGACATCTATCTTATGGGGGAAGAGTGACCCTCATAAAAGCAACTCTAACCTCTATTCCTATTTTCTATCTCTTTTTTTTCAGAATTCCTAACAGGGTAGCGGAAAAACTGACCCAAATCTAGAGGAGGTTCCTATGGGGTGGTGGCCTTGATCAGAAGAAAATTGCATGGGTTAAATGGGATACTATCTGCCTTCCAAAGGATAAGGGTGGCCTGGGGATAAAGGATATCAGAACTCTTAATAGAGCTCTGCTAGGTAAATGGAGATGGAACCTGATGCAACAGCATGATGATCTTTGGGTTAAGATTCTCATCTCGAAGTATGGAGGTTGGAGGGCTCTAGAGGAGGGAACATCAGTCACCAATGAATCCATATGGTGGCAGGATTTAAGGTCAGTCCTCCATGAACAAGTTGTGCATGGTCTGTTTCAATCTGCAATAGATTGGAAAGTGGGGTGTGGCCTCCTTATTTTGTTTGTTTGATTTGCATGGAATATTCATAATAAACACAGCAGCACCAGAAGTACTGTTGGTGATTTATACATAAGTGCAATGCACCTAATAACTACTCTGCAATACAAAATTAAATAACAGCATTGGCCAAAAATCCCAAACTGAGTTTTAGCATAATTAATTTTCAGACCAGAGGCCATCTCAAAGCCTCTAAGCATTGCCTTCAAGACAAGAACATTCTCCCAAGAAGCCTCAATACCAGAAATGACACTCGTCAGCCTGTTTGCCAAAAGCTTGGGCGTGACTTTATACATACACCCAATGAGAGAAATAGGCCTGTAATCATTTAAAGATTGAGGATAACTTGTTATAGGAATAAGGGCCATGAAGGAAGCATTGATGCCTCTAGGAAACCTTCCATGAAAGTCGATTTCATCTATAAATCTCCTGAATTCAGGTTTCAAAACCCTCCAAAAAGCCTTAATAAAATTAAAATTAAATCCATCGGGTGCCGGGCATTTGTCTCCACCACAATTCCAAACAGCCTCTTTAATCTCTTGGTCAGAAAAAGGGGAAGTGATCCCCTCTGTTTGGTTCAGCTGTCTTAACTCCTCCCACAGAATTCTTTTCCCAGCTAAATCACAAGGGGCATAGACATTAACTATGAAAAGTCTGTGGTCTTCACTAGCCCATCTCCCATCTAAAAATAAAAAGCTATGGCCTTTAATTCTCCTTTCCACATGAAAAGCTGAATTGTTCCATAAAGAAAGTAAACCACCAGCTGGCTGAATAGAAGGGACACTGTCCACACTACTGATTTCATTTCCACTTCAGAGAATCTAGCAACAAGGCTTTCCTTCTGCCCTTGGCCAAGGGAAGGAAACTGGACCCCATCCAAGGTTGGCCTAGAGGGATTCTGCTCTGAGAATCTATGTTTAAAATGATTGAAGACTGCAATCTTAACACTGCTAGGCTCGTGGACCCACCCACCCTCAATGAACAGACCTTGAAAAGCAGTGAAGCATAGCCATAAAGCAGCAATATGAAAAACGTATATTCGTTTGGGAACCTTTTCTTACTTACGATGAATAAATAAGAGCACACCAGAAATGCTTTTCACTGTGAAAAAGTGGGAAGCGCTTGCGTTAGTTAGAATAATTTACAAAACATTAAAGGCTCAATAAACAAAAGTATATACAACTAAAAACTGTGACTTTGTCATTTCCTAGTGGCCACTACTACCCTCGTCTCTTCTCTTAACACTTAGCCTTTCACTTTGTCTTCTCCCAATAGATTTAAATCTCTAAAGTTCATGATTCAATATTATTATTAATAATTATTGTTTGTTTGGATCATTTTGTTTATTTGTTGTTTCTTGCATTTAAGCTTTTTATGGGCTAAAGAATAACGAAAACAGATGTTATATGCTTTTAAGAAAACTGGAATATTTGTCTGCATCACTGTGTTAGAGAGAGAAGAGAGGGTCTAAAGAATTCATGCGTGGAATTAAAATATTTATTATTTGCAATTTATAATTCTGCGTTTGAGTTTCAGTGTGAGGTCCAGGTGGTAAGTTAAGCCACATGGCGATTCATGGAAGTTGGAGAAAAGTCTAAGCAACTTTTACTAACTTTTCCCTGTCTTTCTGCGCATAATAATTAACTCTCTCTGGTCCTTGTGGTTCTGTGTTCCCATTTAAATCATGAGTCCCATATCCAGTAACACCTCTTTCTTGTTTTCTACTCTATTATTGTCTATAATTGAAATATAGTATAATTTTTTTTTCTTCTTCTTAAAATTTGAACTAGCGCTATCATTCTTTGAATGCCATCATCTACCTTTAATGATTCACATCTAAATTGGTCCCTGTTTAATTAAATTAATTAGTTATTGCTTTAGTTTGACTCGATAGAAGTATGATATGTATTCTTAAAAAATTGTCCATGAACTATTTGATAGAATGACTGAGAATGAATTGAAATTTTCTTGCAAAGTTGTATTCTAAACTTATTTTTCTTACAAATCAAACTTGGTACTTTGAAATCAGTGTAGTTTGTGTTGAATGTGATAGAAAGGATTCAGAGGTAATGTCTTTGGAAGAAGACAAATGAACAGTATAGGATGAACATAGAGATCCTCATTTTCAAATTTTATAATTTTCATGTAACTGACTGTTACCTCCTATAACAGGTCATCAGTGGTGCCTGACCTGTGCATCAGACTTTAACTACTTCACCATAGCCAGCACTGTGCATTGAGAGGGGTCTTTTCCTCATTTTGTGGCAAAAGGTGCGCATTGCTGAAAAAGGCTTTAAATACGCTCTCAGTATAATGTCTTTTGAGAGTCAATGTATCACCATGAAGTGAGAGTCATATTGTTGATAAAAGGCTTTAAATACACTGTGGCTAATTTCTGTATGGTTTTTTTAGGGTTATCATTTACTACTGCTAATTGGCGTTGCTGTGGAAGCGCTTTGATGAAATCTTTGAAGCCTCGAACTCAGGTATTTATATCTTTCATTTGAAAACTAATTTGAAATTGTTGTTGTATGCATTACTGGTATATTTGTAACTTATGCTATGCCTGTCTACATGACCTTTCTTTCATTGGACTGATATGTTCATGCCTCTCTACATGACCTTTCTTTCATTGGACTGATATCTTTGAAGTATTTACTGTGATTTAAACTCTCAGAACTTGTTCATTGTTAGTGTTCAATGTTTTTGTAATTTTATCTGCTGCCCTTCTCTATATATATGTTGTGATTGCCACTGCCCTTCTCTCTCTCTTGTATTATCTTTTTTTTATCAGCAAAATTATAATTTGTATTAATAACTGTGAGTACCAGAGGTACTAAATATACAAGGTAGAAACAAGCAGACTAGCAGAACCATAGGTCCTACGAATCAGGTGCCAATCTAAATAGAATACAATAACCCTGCACTGCTACCCTAATCAAAAAATGTTGTTGATAAATTACTAGACCAATAGTTGTAGGGCTGGGCAAAGCCTTTCTCCAGCTGTCTTCTCCGCAAATTCCCTTTAGTTGGGATTCTATCTTTGATCAATCACCAAGCAAATGTTGTTGGTTTTAAAGGGATTTTGAGCTGCCATAGGTCCTCTAAAGCCTCATCCACAGTCTGATCTGCTGCTCCTTCTAGTAGCATACAGTATGCGCTCCTTGCAGAAAACTGGCCATTAGGTTCTGGTTTCCAAACCCAGCAGTCTGATGTCCAACGATCAATATGACCCCGCGAGATATCATCCAAGAAATTGGCTGCCGCTTGCACCTCATTGTCAAAAAGGTGTCTTCTCCATTCAAGCTTCCATTCCCAAACATTTGCAGAGTGACATCCCATATCCTGAATAAGCTTCTGCTGTTGACAGGATATGTTATACAATCTGGGATATTTCGCCCTTAAAGGTTCTTGTTCCATGAGCCAGCAGTCCTCCCAAAACCTGATTTTGTCCCCACACCCCACTTTCCAATCTATTGCAGATTGAAACAGACCATGCACAGCTTGTTCATGGATGACTGACCTTAAATCCTGCCACCATATGGATTCATTGGTAACTGATGTTCCCTCCTCTAGAGCCCTCCAACCTCCATACTTCGAGATGAGAATCTTAACCCAAAGATCATCATGCTTCGAGATGAATATTCCATGCAAATCAAACAAACAGAATAAGGAGGCCCAGGAGAGTGTTTTTTGGGATGTAGCCAGAGATTTGGGAATGACTTTCGAAGAGAATTCAGGCAACATAGTCAAGATGAAGAATGAATTAAAACAGGCTGACATATCAACAGCACCACAAGCTGTGATGGTAAAGGAACAACTTGACTCATGAATATTCTATCATACAATTCTAGAGGGTTGGGTAGTGGTATCAAATGGTCTGCCATCAGGAAGCTGACCTTGTCACATAAAATTGATATCATGTGCATCCAAGAAACCAAAAAGGAATCTATACATAAAAAGCTTTGTCTGTATTTATGGGGTGATAGTAGTGTAACTTGGGAGTGTGATCCCTCATCTAATGCAGCTGGGGCCTGGTGTGCATTTCGAATAATGATTCTTTTATGGTAGAAAGGAGGGTAGTGGGGAGGGGTTTCATAATGTTGGAAGGCTGGTGGATTAAAGACAACAAGAAGGTATTCATCATTAATGTATATGCTCCCTATGATTTACAAGGGAAGAGAGATCAATGGGAACATCTTCTACAGCTGAAATCCTCCTATCAAGATGGCTTGTGGTGTGTCTTAGGTGACTTCAATTCGATAAGACACCAACATGAGAGACTGAGTTCATCTCAGTCAGTGAGTAACTCCACTAGCATTACTGAATTTAACTCATGGATCTCTGATATGACTGTTGAGGAGGTTAGGTGTATTGGGAGAAAGTTCACTTGGTGCAGACCTAATGGTGGAAGCATGAGTAAGCTGGACAGGTTTTTCTTATCTGATAATTGGTTGTCTCAATGGCCAGATACCACTCAGTTTGTGTTGGAAAGGGATTTCTCTGACCACTGCCCTATCCTCTTGAGGTCTATAAACATTGATTGGGGGCCTAAGCCTTTCAAGATTATGGATTGGTGGCTGAAGGATAAGGGTTTCCAGAATATGGTGGCTCTCAAATGGGGCAATTATCACCCTCATGGTTGGGGAGGTTATGCACTCAAGCAAAAGCTGAAGTTCATTATAATTTGCATAAGGCAGTGGAGCCTCTCCAATGGTGTTACTTTTTTTTTTGATCGGCAAAGATAATATATTATATATATGAAGAGAAACCAAGTACCAGAGGTACCATGATTATAGTAGAATCCAGTGGAATGGTTCCCAAGACAGACTACATAACAGTCTCGGAGGGAACCAAACTGGAAGACAGATAAATATAGCTACTGCTACACTATAATTTCTAGCCTCAACTAAGAACAAAAGCATCTCTAAGGTTAGATGACCATTGATTGTAGTGAATTGTAAAATCTTTCTCAAAACTTCTAAGCCATGACCAAAGTAAGAATAGAGCATCCTCCAACAGTTTGTTGCCATCAAAGCTGCCATTTCAAAGATTCAGAATAGAGCATCCTCCAATAGTGTTACTAATGTGAATAAGATTCAAAATTTAAAGAGGGATCTGAATGCTTTGGAGGTAGGTACTCATGATAGAACCTTGTCCCAAGGTGAAGTGGAGCTCAAGAAATCCCTCCAGGAGCAGCTTTGGTTTGCAGCAAATGCCTATGAATCCATGTTGAGGCAAAAGGCCAGAGTGAAGTGGTTAAAGGAAGGGGACAGAAATTCTGCTTATTTCCATAAACTGATTAACTATAGAAGGAGGCACAATGGTATTCAGGGGCTGATCATTGATGGTGTGTGGGTCCATGATCCCAACAGTATTAAAAGTGCAGCTTTAACCCATTTCAAAGACAGATTTGCTGCAAACTGGATACTTTTTACAAACTAGAATAATTTAAGCACCCTTTTTGCGAGCAACTTATGAGTTGTGACCCATTTTAACCCATTCAGCCGTTACAGGGACAGTATAATTAAAGCTAATCTTGTGACAGAGGATTCTATTTTTTCAGTAGAACAACACGAAACATGTGCTTAGCTTAATTGAGGTTGAAACTTCTGTCTAGTTTGCTTAGTTGGGTGATGAAGAAATAAATTATTTTAGATTAGGAAAATGATGTGTCCATGTTTCACGATTGATATTACCAATTCTACAAGCAACTTCACAAGGTCATGAATCGATTCAGTAGCCCACAACTTTGCCTACGGTGGGCCAAGCAATCAATATCAATTTCAAGAAAGCAAAATAGAGGAACAACAAAATCTTCAGGTTTCACATACAGGGCCAATGGCAGTACTGTATTCTTAAATCAACATTTTACCCAACCCAAGTTACTTATATGACAGACATACATACACATACTACAGGACATGATACGTCATTCAGCTGAAAACTGAGGGAGAAACAAATCATGGAGTATACTATAATACAATGTCATCCACAAATCAGAACTATTCCCTATCAGAAAATAACAAACATAACAAGTGTTAACAACCAGTAATCATGGTTCTTTATTAAGCTCAATAACAATCTAATTCGTGATGTATATTCATTATCAAACATGTTAACACGAATATGGACAACAATCTCACAATTATTGTCCTTCACCTCCTATCAAAGCAACAAAAATCCACGCCTCCAAACAACAAAAACTGGATACAAACTTAAACCAATAAAAACTGGATACAGAAAGAACACTGTACTTACCTAGGATCAGCTCCAGACAAGGATAGATATACCCACCCAGTTGGCTTCACGAGTTCCACGATCTTAATCTCCTAAAAATGTTCCCAAAGTCAACACCAAATAATTAAGCATAATCATCCCAATCAAACCCAAACCAATAAAATAAAAATTTACCTTCAAGTTGTCAAAACCATCACCGGCAAGGATGGAAACTTTGCTCGGCGTGTAACTCTCGTCAAGCTTGAAAACCACGTAAAGCACAATCAACTGCCACAACAAAATGAAACCCCACATTACAATTCTTATTGATACTTTTATATGGTTAGCCAAGTCGACAAAATGACCCAATAATTTGATAAGAACCTTCGGACAATGCCACCGCACTGATTAAGAACTTAATAAGAAGAGCAACAAGCTAAGGTAGAGCTCATACCTTGTTAACTGGCAGCGTAGAAAGCTTTGAGCTTTGAGCACCCACGACTGTTCCAAGAGCAGTGTAGGGTTTTCTTCGACCCACAGTTCCAACAGCAATGTAGGGTTTTCTTTGACTTTTCTTCGATAGGAGGTTCTGTGGGTTCCAGTGAGCGGTTTCCGACAGTATTGAAATGAATGTGGGGCAATGTGGGTGTCGACCGAGCGGTTTCCGGCAGATTTCAGGTTGGAGGAGAAAGAGAAGAGAGAGTGCAGAAGGGTTTTCAAGCGCGCGAGTTGTGAAATTTCAACATGTTTTAACATATTAACATAACAACATCAACATCGGTTTTTTAAGGATAACCGATGTTAGGATGAATCTGTTAACATCAGTTTTGTAAAAATCGATGTTAACTTCAACAAGGTAACATCGGTTTCTCAAAAAACCGATGTTCAGTTCAACTCCTTAACATCGGTTTTGTCAAAACCGATGTTAACACTATGAAGTTAACATCGGTTTTTACAAAACCGATGTTAACATATTCATCTTAACATCATTTTAACATCGGTTATTTAAATAACCGATGTTAACATTAAGTAGTTAACATCGGTTTTATAAAAACCGATGTTAAGTAAGTCCATTTATTTACAAAAATGTCACCGCGCTTTCGTTAACATCGGTTTTTGCAATAACCGATGTTAATTGACCGATGTAGAAAGCCTTTTTTTTTAGTAGTGTCACCAGTTGTCTTCTGCAACTTGCTCTCCATTACCTTTGCCTCCAGATACAATAGATAATTATCCTACCATTTCACCCATGGCTTTCATTAGTACTCGTTCGGATTATGGATATACTCCACCTAAGCTGAAGGTGTTGGTTCAGTGGAAGGGATTACTTCCTAACGACACGACATGGGAGGAGTGGGAAACACTCAAGGGCAATTTTCAACTTGAGGACAAGGTGTTTTTGGATGGAACAGGGGATGATAGGGAGCAACAAGAAGGCCCAACAGAGAGACCAAAAAGGAAGATTATTCCCCCTAAGCATTTCAGTGATTACGTATAACAGAAGCAATTACAAGAGAGCTGAGCTGGTATTCTATGATTGGCATAGTTAGGATGTGTTGTTTGTTATTACCTGTTTGCCTTATTTCATTTCTGTTATTGCATAATCCCATTTATGTTATTGCATGATTTCATTTCTATTATTTTCTTTTAGTGTCTAATGCAATTCCTTGTAATTGCTTTGCTATAAATAGGACCAATATGTACTAAGGCAGCAGCAAGAAATAAAATCAGATTTTTACATTTTCCTTGTTGAGGAGGCTCCTAATCCTCAAATTCTAGGCCTACCTTCCTCTATTTTTTGAATACACATCATCAATGATGTCTATCTTTCTTCAGTCATCTTATTTGCCAAGAAGAGAATATGATGGCAAGGTAACTTTACATCTAAATTTTCCCTTTCCAATCATGTAGTTGTGGCTTCATGAATTTGGAGCTAATGTTTGGCCACTGATATGTTCTTATCCTTGAGAATGATTAGGTCGTGGATGTTTGGTCTTGTGGGGTGACCTTATATGTGATGTTGGTTTGAAGACCCAGAAGACCCAAGAAACTTCAGAAAAACACTTCAGGTTAGTTGGAGCAATAATAATACGAGTTCCCTTTTAGTTTTCCAAGTGTAATATCACTAATTAATTATTAATCACACGATTAATTAATTTATTTTGGATAATTTTGACAGCGAATTCTTAGTGTCCACTATTCTATTCCAGACTATGTACGTACCAGTAAAGAGTGTAGGTACCTTTTGTCTCGAATATTTGTGGCCAACCCGGAAAAGGTACCTCATCTCTAGAGGAAATGGTAGTTTTTATTCCTTTATATAGCTCCACTTTTCAATCTCCAAATTATTTTAATACTTATTTTACCTTTTAGCAGGAACACAGGGATGGGACATGGCCTTCACAGCCTACAAGTTTTAATTGCTATGCAAGGTGCTTTTTGATTGCTTCCTGTTTCTAATTTAGGTCCTCCAACATTCTTGCGTTCTATTTCTTTATATGAAATTGTGTCTTATTTAATTAGCCTCCACGTGATTTTGTAATTTTCAATTAATTTAAATTAATAATAATGTGCAAGAATGAAAGTGTTACTACCACTTCTCATTTCTCAATGTATCATTATCGTGCTTATTATGTGTCTTATGAAGATGACAGACATTCTTACACCAAGGAATAGTTTCATATTATGTACTTTAAATTGATTTTCTCTTTTGCTCATTCTAAAACTTTAATAAACAGATATACTGCGGTAAAAAAAACTACTGTTTTTTTTGTCTTTAGCTAATTAATAAGTAGAAATAAACTAGGGTTTATGATACTTAAAATCTTCAATGTCTATCTTTTTCTTTCACTCTAATTCAAAAGGTAATAACACAACAGACAAAGACAGAGGAAGTTGATATTTCCCCACTAACACTCACATTCGCTTCTCCTTAACTTTTATTTATATTTTCTTTTCCATGTTTCTGTTTGTGATAAGACTTCTCACTTTCTCCATCTCTCACTACTATTGCCTTAATTTCATACTTTCTTTCATTTCTGTGGATAATGATCATCACAGTTTAGCGACCGCAAATTATCTGCTTCTCTACACATGGCGTCGCGGGGTTTCTTTTCGTTCGGAAGATTTTGGCAACCGTTTCAGGTTCTTAATTTAACTTCTCTCCGATTCCGCTTTCTATCGTTTCCTTTTATGCTATGTAGTGGTAGCACTCTGTTTTCTGGTAACAAAAAAGAGATTAGTCTATTTGTTTAAATGGAATGAAACAGTGGGATTATATTCTGAAAAATCACAAAAAAAGTCCACAGAAGAATAAAATTCAGAATTTCATCATTCTTTTGGTCAATTTTATAAAATTCTTCATTTCACACTGTAGCATTCCATTTTTGGTCAAAAATTTCTGGCAAAATTGTGTAGCATTACTCATTTTCAAGCCATTTGAAAATTAGTTTCTTCAATACAAGGTCTATGTAGACTTCAAAAACCTTGATAGACAAATGTAGGTAGTATAACTGAATTGCAATTTCAAAAACCTTATCATTGTTGTTCTAATTATTATTGTGAACCCATAATTTAAAGCCATGATTTTTGCCAGCCAGATTTGTACTCTCCCTGTTGCCTGTTGAGGTCCCCATATGATAAGTTTGAAAAAACCAAACATGTGATGTGGCTGGAAATGTTTCAATTCCAAATGTTAATTATGCACTACTGTCCAGTGCCAATTTCGTACTCGACTTTACTCTCAGCAAATTGGTTAGACATTTTATTGATTGTTTATTACGGCAGGGACAGGGAGGGATGAGGCAGCAACTTGATCCCACGGCTCACACAATCAAGTCCCATGGATCATTTTGTTTTCTTTTGGGGGGTCATTTTTATACCTGCTCAACATTCAATTATTTTAGTTGTATTTTTAAAAAATATGTACACCCTTTTGTCATGTTATTGGGAAATTTGTTCAAAAAGATGATAGAAAATATTTGAGAGGCGCCTACTTTGTTTGCTTCCCGCACGTCTTCTTTATGATCTAACGGCTTGTTTTTTTTTTTATTCGATGCAAGTAATTTTTTTTTCTTCTTTTTGTTCTAATGATCATTTATATGCGGTTCTGTTGTCGATGACCGTTTTCCTTCTCTTCTATATGCGCAGGAGATGTGTTTATGATTTGCACCACAGTATTCTAGGTAACATAACATTTGCCTTTGGCATGTACTACCATCTTTGTATGTAATTGAGGCCTTTGGCATGTACTACTCTCCGATTCCGCATATAAATAGGCCAAGATTTTAGTTAATTTTTTATTTATTTAATTTTTTGAAAGAAACTTATTCAATTGAGAAAATGAATGGTTTAAACGATAAATCTGATTTTAACGGAAAAATTTAATAGAGTAAATTGATTTATATATAAGAAATACATTTAAAAAAATGTGTTAATTTTTTAGTTGGATAATCTTACATTATTAAAGAAAAATCTTAGAGTAAAGCTATTTCATTAGAAAAATTTAGTTGTTTTGTTCAAAATAAAATATATAACTTGCTAAAATATGAAATTCTGAAGATTAACAAATGCATGTAGATGGAGATATAAAACTAGTCTCGTGATTGAGAATAAGAGTTTAAGGGTGGATGGTAAAAGGAGAAAGAAGAAAGAACTAAATCGTGAGCTTAATTCTCCCACGAATAAAAACTAACAATTGTAGATAAAAAAAAAAAAAAAAGCTTAAGGGTGTAGGAAAAAGTAAGGAGAGAGAGGAAGTGATGAAAGCTTGCTTGAGAAGCTTATATGGAGGTTGGATCTTAGAACTTCAATAAGGTCTTTCAATGGTACTTTTCAGCCATGGAGTTGTAGCGGAGGATAAAGGAGAAAAGGTGAGAGGATGTGTCATTCGCTAGAGAATAAGCTATGGAAGGAGATGCTTCACCACCAAGAGATTGCCTTGGATAAGAAGCTTAGAGAGGAAGCTTCAATGGAGGAAGAAAATGAGGGAGAGAGAGATAGTGGCGTGGAAATTGAAGGAGAATAGGGAGAGAAACTTTGAAGTGTGTCTCACAAGTTTCCCATTCATCAAAGTTATGACAAGTGTTACACATGTTTCTATTTCTAGCACATGGGAAGCTTCCTTGAGAAGCTAGAGGGGAGCTACTCACACCTCTCCAATAGCTAAGCTTACCCCCATGCCAAAATACATTAAAATACAATGGGAAGCTTTCTTTAGAAGCAAGGAAGGTAACTTCCTTGGGAAGCAAGGAAGAAAGCTTCCTTGAGAAGCTAGAGGGGGGCTACTCACACCCCTCTGATAGCTAAGCTCACACACATGCCCAAAATATGTGAAAATACAAAAAAGTCTCTATTACAAAGACTACTCAAAATGCACTGAAATACAAAGCTAAAATCCTATACTACTAGGTTATCCTTAACTTGTACCCTTAATTTGTAGGGTACCCTACAAACCTAAAATGGCCAAAATACAAGGCCCAAAAGAAAAAAAATTATTCTAATATTTACAAAGATAAGTGGGCTCATACTTAGCCCATAGACCCAAATTATACCCTAAGACTCATGAGAACCTTAAGGTCTTCTCTTGCATCTTTGACTCAATCTTCTAGGAGCCTTCTATCCAATGCTCTTGGAAGGTAGGATTGCATCAGGAAGCACGTTCAAATTTTTGCACTAATATTTTTAACAAAATCAACATTTTGCAAAAGAAATAAAAGAATCATGTGTGTATATATCTATCTGTTAGTTGAGAAATTATTGGTGAATAGTTGTTAATGTGCTTCATTGCTAGCAGGTTTGCTATTTGTTGTTCTGATAACTAGGGCCTTCACCGATGCAATAAGAAATGCAGTTGGCTGGCCTCGACCAGACTTCTTTTGGCATTGCATGAGGATACTGCCTCATGATCAAAACACTGGAGCCTTCTTCATTGTTGTAGTACAAAAAGTTTCTCCTCTGTCAGATAGTTTTTCTTATGACTAAATTTATTTCTCTCTCTCTCTGATTTTGTTAACAGATAATTAGGAAATTTTGGAGAACATGGGAAAATAATCCGTGTATGACTATTTTGCATACCAAATTTCTTATGGAATATTCTAGGATATTGCAAGTGACATGCATTCTGCTAGTTATTGCCACAATCTACACCACTTAGTAATATTTATTGGTCAATCCTTGAATCTCTATGATAAATGAGCTTTGATTAATTCTTATGACTGAGTGAAATATACTTTCATCTTACAAGAAAGACAAACAATGCAAGAAGGCAGCTCTGCACCATGTTCTTTCCGGATATCATCTGAAGGATTGCCCCTTATTCTCCCATACATAACCAAACAAATTTTGCATGCATCTCCCGCAGACTTCAAGCATCTTCTGCAGAACAAAGAAGTAAAGTTTGAAGATTTTACTGATGTTGCTGGTATTGGTGGACTTATTAAAACACTTCATCTTGATTGGAGTCCTTTATGTTGTTGGTATTGCTGAACTTCTATTATTTACATAGAAATAGTACTATTAATTTCATTCCTTTCTTAAAATCATTCATTAAGAAAATAAATTTCATTTCTAGTTCTTTAAGGGATAATGTTTCGATGTTTCTAACTTTCTATTAATTATAAATTTCATGTAGATGAGCTAGAATTGATATAGAAATTTTGTTATTAACCTTTATATACTATTTTATTAGAAATTTTATTTTTTAATTATTTTATTAGAATTTTTAATTTTTTTAAAAATAAAACATTCTAAGACGGTTCTTTTAAAACCATTTTAGAAAGTGTATATTCTAATGACACATTTTTCTAAGACGATTATTTATGAAACTGTCATCAAAAGTCAAAACTTTCGACGACGTTGTCTTCAAAGACGGTTAAAATCGTCTTTGTATGTCATTTACAACCGTCGTTGTTTAATCGTTTTGCAATAGTGTACCTATATTAGGTTAAATCCTACAATGTATAAAATATAAGAATAAAAAACAAAGTTTTTACAAATAAACAAATGAGTGCAATAATAATAATATATGCAAAGTGCGCCTCACTGGTGCAATGTCGTAGCCAACTTTGCTCCTATCACAATAGGGTTTGTGAGTTGTTGAGTTATAACACATTTGATCGTTGATTCATCCTTGATAAACCATGGCTGCCTGTGGGCAAGTGTATATTGTAGCCTAGAATTGGCTTGTATTTTTTAAAAGGGTCATTAGGGTACTAAAACACAAAACATGTTTTGGCCCATTAGGGTTGGCAACTGGGTCATACATTTTTCTGATACCCAAATGAATACAGTGCATACCTGAGACGCCGTACAAAACAATTTCAATGCGATGTCAAACCCGGTCAAAACCCGATGGTAACAGACCATAAAGCTTCAAAAATAGACCTTCCTTCCTCTTGACATTGTCACCATTATTGTCATTAATCTCTGTTTGTGCCCACTAGTGTGATTCATGCACATAGGCGATTCGATATACGATTTTTGTATGAAAAATTATTCAAAAAACTTGTCTATCAACCAGAATTTCAACAATGGTTACAACTTCCTCTTCCATAATAGCATACTCAACACAAACAATCTCATCCAATTGTTCAAAAAATTAATTAATACATAAATCAATTAATCACCTTATCAACATATTTGGACGCTCTACACTCCCCTAAAATGCAACGTACATAATCAAATTGTCCCCCTTCTTTCTAAACCACCTTATCAAATAAAACCACCTCCTTCAGATTGACTTAGGGTTTATGCTTCAAATATTTAATTTTTTACAAAACCATATAAATTATTGTATTTGCAACCATATCCAAATATGTATTTTATACATTGACCAAAATGCAATATTAGTGGAACTTATATAACAAGTCTCTGGTAACTAATCTGAACCACTTATTTGTTTAATATTATATCTGACGGTTGAAATGAAACTTCCACACGTGGTCCCCAAATTTTGAACTTCCCGTTAGACATGGCCTTTTTGTAGATAGCCAAGCATATTACAAACTCATTTTACTCTCAAACTCTCTTTTAGAATGCTCCTACAGTTGTAGAAATCCAAACATACGAAAAGTTACTCAAATGGAAGAAAATCTTGTTTACCACTGGTTATTGGAGAATAATTAGTTCTTTTTACGTTAAGTGGATGAAAAATTATCAAAATTTGTGATATTTCTATCAAAAGAGATAAATCATATAAATATCTCATAAGAATATCAATTTTCGACCCTATATGGCCTACGTGTCCTATATATCCTATGGACACCCAATCAAAACTGTCATCATTTTGGCAAAGTGCAGACCATGAAATGACCGACAGAAAAAAGAGCATAAAAATCGAGTAGACAGGACGAGGAGACCACCTTAAAATAAAAATTCATAGTGATTAGATTCGTGAAGTTCTGACTAGACTCATACTAGTTAAATTCGGTATATTAAGCAATGATTGAAAGATATAGGATTCAAACAAGGCCATCAAAGGCATATAATCTTAAAATAACTTGGATAACGATAAGTTTCAACTTTACGTACCCAAAAAAAAAACTAACATAACATTGAAGATTTCAACACATAAGCCAGTGTTGCATCGGCTTGTTAAATTGGAAAAGGACGAGCATAATTCTAGCTCATCTCTTCTCCCTCACAAACACCTACAAGAATTGTAGCAAAGAAAAAGAACACAAAGTTACAAGATGATAAAAATAAGATGAGACCACACAACCTATCACCCCATTTTCCATGTCATGGCAAAGTTTTTACCCACAACGATGTTCAAGCCCCTCAAAGCAACCATCACAGTCTTCTTTTCTCCTTCTCCCTCATTGTTCAAGTGCTCATGTGCTGATGTAGTAACATTCACATTTGAGCCACCACCCATTAGAGGCTTTCCATCTATCTCGAGTGAAGACACTGCTCCACTTCCTTCTAATCCCAACACAGATATAGAATCAATAATCCAACCCTTATCCAAGGCAAACTTGCCCTCTTGGACTTCTGACCAAACTTTCACAGCTCCTTGGTCCACAGTTGCATGGAGATCAACATAGGTTGAATAGCCATTTCCAAGGTTCATGTCTGGCAACTCATCATCGTCAACGAAAATGTTCCCCTTAGCCTCTCCTTGGGTGGCGCCCGATGGGAAGGTTACGATGAGGGTGAAGGGTGTCATTCTAGCCTCCTTAGAGACCATTCCACCCTGCTGCATAGGAAGAATGGCATTCTGATACAAATGCACATTGACGACATGAAGAGGAGCGTCGAGGGTGACATAGACTCCATCCTTTGACGTAATGGTGTGTGTCCAATCAAGCAAACTGTACCAGCTACCAGGAGGAAAGAGTGATTTCACTTGTGTTTTTCCCTGCTCAAGCACTGGAGAAACCATGAGACTGCCTCCTAGCAAGAACTGGGTGCTAAGGCCATAGCATTCGGTGTAAGTTGGAAATGAGAAGAAAAGAGGTCTGGCAATTGGGGCTCCACTGACATGAGCTTCATAGTTCAGGGTGTAAAGGAATGGGAGTAGCTTATACCTTATACCCAAAGCATTTCTCGCAGACTCGGCTACTGACTGCCATTGGTAAAGCTCCTGTCTAGGGGAGTAGTAGTTTGCATGGTCCCTTGAAAAGGGGTAGAAAGCCCCTACTTCAATCCATCTATTGCATAGCTCTTCAGTGGGCTGTGGATAGAAGCCACATATATCTGAACCCACCATTGGCACCCCAAATATGCCAAAATTGAGCATTGTGGATATTGAGTACCTCAAGTTCTCCCATGTGCCCTGATTGTCACCAGTCCAATGTGCGGCATATTTGCCTGAACCGACATAAGTGGAGCGGGACAAAATAAAGGGTCTTTTGCCTTGAAGCCCTTGAAGGCCCTTGTGAGTTGCAACGGATTGAGAGAAGCCATAAAGACTGTGAGCATCATACTCCAAGACGCCGTTATAGTGGTATGCACTAGTGGCTATTGTTTTGAAGCCAATAGGAGCTTTTATTCCTGAGGCATTAATTTTGTATGGAGGATCATCCCACCGTGTTTTGGTGATGTTCTTGCAATCCAAGCAGCATATCCATCCAGGTCCTGTTCCAGTCGGGCACTGTCCCTCGGGAATTTTGCACTTTCCAGAACAGAAATTTGAAACTTCATTCATGTCAATCCATAGGCCATCAACAGGAACAAGTTCATGGAAACGGCGGATCTCATCAACCCACCATGAAACCGTCTTTGGATTGAGAAAATCAGGAAAGTTGACTGCCCCAGGCCAAACTTGAGCCAAGAAGGGTTCGCCGTCATACTTGATAAAAACATCATTAGCTATACCCCTTTGATATACACCATAACTGGTGTTAACAGCAATTCCAGGGTCAATAATGACAATATATTTCATGCCAAAGTTGTGTATCTTGTCCAAGAACTTTAGAAGTTTTGGGCGAGGGTAGTTTACTGGGTTGAGTGTGAAGTCCTTTTTCCCTTCCATGTGATCATCATCATTCCAAATCACATCAAGTGGGATTTGAGCCTTCTTGTAATTCTCCACAACATCTTCAACCACAGATAGATTGTGATATCCCCATCTACATTGGTGGAATCCTATAATACCAAATTAGTGGATATATCAGTTAAACTACTTTTAGAAAAACTTTAGGTACCACTATCAACTAGATCTGGAATAATACAAATCAAATGCTAACCACCCCTTTCATTTAACTGACAAATGAAGTACCACCATGTGAATGACATATCAGTTAAAAAGACAAAATATACTTTTTATAAAAACTTCAAGCAACACGTACAATTAAATCTGAAATCATAAGGATCAAGTGCTGCCCACTCGTTTCATTTAATTGTCAAATGAAGCTACTTCATTTGAATGTTATCAGTTAAAATATTTTTAGAAAAATTCTGGCACAACTTTCAACTAGATCTGGAATCATAAGGATCAAATGCTACCCACCCTTTTCATTTAATTGACAAAAGAAGCAGCATCATGTGAATGAAGCAAAGTATAGTTAAATAATGTCTGCCATAAAAAAAAAAAAGATTTTCAAAAGCAAATTCTATAGTTACAAGACAGAAGCTTTGATGCTTTCACACAAATCATTAACTTTATAAGCTCCTGTCTCCCTGCCCCATCCCTCTTCCCCATAAGGCAAATACACACCACGCAGCATAAAGCCATGATTAGTTCATAGGAAATAATCCAAACTAAACTGTATGCTTCCCTTAACCCAAGGCTAATCTTATTCCAAACATGTTAGCAATAACAAGCACGGATTAGTAAAACTTCTGGGCCTACTATGCTTATCAACAAAACTTGGGGTCAGTTCAGCACGGGTTTAAAATTGAAGATGAAAAGTCCTAGGATCAGTTTTATTTGCAAAGTTGTGTTGAAAACTGATCCATGAATTTTTCACCTCCATTTTTACCCCTATTGTAGTAATTGATCAGATGATTCCATCTATTAAGAGAGCGTATCTTTAAAAAGACAGAAAAATCTTCACCAAAGGTAGTGCTATTGACCCACAATCGAAACCAAATATGAATATGATCTTTCTCCATAGAAAAATAAACAAAGCGATGGACCACGTGTACACAATGATAGTATTTGACAAGGACCCACAGATTGCTTTGTAGAAGCATGTCACAAAGGTCAAATTCTTGACTCAAAAGTTTGCCAGAAAAGATGAATTCTTTTATATGGTAAAGTTATTTTTCCAACTTTTATGCGGTACCTTATCTTTCCATGTGGACCTAAAAGGTATTAAATTACTCAACAACTAAAATTGGACGTACAAAGGTTAGCCAGCTTCCATATCATACAAACAGTGCCAAATAATTAAAATGTTTTTGCAAACCCAACTTTAGAAATAAATCAGAACATCCCCCATTATTCAATATACAGATAAGCTAAAGCAGAAAACAGCTAATTGGAAAACCATGAGTCATTGCATTCTCAACTGCATTATGCACATCAACAAAAATTCTCAACTACATTATGCACTTCAACAAAATGATCTTGGAATCATGAATCAAAAGTCACTAAATCAAATAATCACGGATTTGAAAACTTTAGTTTCCTTCTATTTTATTCAGAGCAAGTATATGGTATCATTAAGTATTTGCATCACTCAAGCCCCAGTTTTTGTAATTGATAATTACTCAATCTACCTAAAAGGAGAATATTAAATATTAATGGCACACAAATCAATTTCACCAGCAACATATATACCAAAGAATAAGCAACATAAAAAAACGAAAGAGAGACAAATGAATCATACCAAAAGCCCAGTATGGCATTGGAGCTGGTCTGCCAATTAAGGAAGTATACTGATCAACAACATTCAGAGGACTAGGCCCAGAAAAGAAGTAAAAGTCGAAAACACCCCCAATAATCTTGTATGTAAGAGAAGTTCCTGTGTAGAAAACATCCATTCCATTGCTATTGAGCAACAGAACAGCATGTGCAGAAGCCTTGCCACCTGCATTTCTGAGATCCATGTACACAGGGTGTGATCCATACAGATCAGCATTGAGATTAATGGCTGAAATGTCAGTGGTGTACAAGGTGTAAGGATCACTAGGGTACAACTTGATCCCATGTGGCTGTGTGTTCTCTCCCAAACCATACAAAGAGGCATCTTTGGGCAATTTGGTGGAAATCTCAAGGTACTGATCCTTAAAAACAAGGGAACTAAAAGGGTCAGAATCACCAGAAGTGGTGTCAAAAAGGGTCTCACCATTGGACTTCCTTTTCACTGCAAAGCTAAAAGGGTCTGAAGTGTAGCTGAACAGAAACTCAGAACCAGAATACTGAGAGACTGTAATAGGGTTCTTCCTGGACTTCCCAATGCTTTGACTCAAAGGTGGTGGTTGTTCCCTTGGCAAAAGGTTATAGGGAACCTCCCACCTTTGCTTTTGTGCATCGGTTATGTGTACTCTCAAACGGTTCTCTGCCTCGTGCCTGCAAAATCAAACACAATGAACAAGGTAAAATAAAAAATAAAAAAAGACAGCTTTTACACATTGAAACACAAAAAACATTTCTTGTTTTGAGACACGCTCAGATACTAAATACTAAATGTGAACGTATCTCTCCAAAAATTTATACCATACTTCACCACATTACAAAAAGACTAATCCCTTCAGCTGAACACTAATGTGTAGGAAAATGCAAAAGGATACACATGTAGATAATCATTTTCGAGACATAGTTCGCCACATTATTCAGAACTAACCCCCTTCCCCTAAACACTAATGTATAGAAAAATGAAAAAGGGCTCTTCAAAAAGAAAGAAAAAAATGCAAAAGGGTACTTTCCAAAACTCAAAATGCAGAAGCATGTGCAAAGTGGTGGTGATAGGAGAGGGACTTACTTGACATAAAACCTAAGAAGGGGAATATCAGGGCCATAGGTTTTGGTTTTCTGCTTAACCTGAAGGATCCCTATAAGGCCACCGTCAGGGGTCTCTTCAATGGAGACAAGACGGTAGCCTTGGCCAATTTTGGTGGCATTTTTGGAAGAAGAAGTAGCCCCAACTGCACATAGAAGCATAGCAAGGAGAAGACAAGAGAGAGATAGAGCAGCAAAACAGTGGGGAGAAACCATAGCTCACTATGGAGTAAAGCTGCTACTGCTACTGTGAAGGTGCTATGGTGTATAAATAACCAGCTACATAGATGTTGATGTGAGGCAAATTACCCTCTTACCCATGTGTGGATTTTTAATGTACTTGTCTAAAAATGTGAGGGTTGTTTTTTTCAGTCTAAAATAATTAGATTGAAACTTGAACCTTAAATGCCATGTATGCAGTAGTTTGCTCCAGTGGTTCAATGTGAGTGTTGTTTTAGAGATAATAATATATAATAATAATAATAATATTATGTAATTTGGCATCCAAGGTAGGAAACTGTGTACTTTAAGTTCTTAAAAACAATTCTTTTAGACGTTAACTTTATGTGATGTAAATGAGTAACGTAGTAGTGTAATACTTTCGTATAATTTTTTAAGTATTTTATAAAAAAGAAATATTAAATAAAATGGTAAATGTAATTAATGACTTAAAAAATTCTAAACAATGTTTAATCATTTCTTTATTTAGTAATTAAGATAAAATTTTTAGTAATTAAAATAAGATGTTTATGAAGAAGTGATATTAGATTTGATCTTTCTAAACAAGATGTTAAATTTAAGTTTAATGGATAAAAGATATGACTGAAAGAAAGAAACATACTAAAAATGATTAATTAGGTTCCTTAACCTAGATTAACACATTAAAAATAATCAATTAGATTTTTTAATATAGATTAATTATTAATAAAATTAATATATACTTTGCATTTTATGGTAACACAGAAAATATTTAGGAAAAAAAATTAGAATTATTTAGTCTGAATAATATTAAAAGCGTTAAATATGATTCACTACTTTATAATAAATCAGTTTCTTTAACTGAAGTCAACTTCTATATTAAAAGGACTAAACTATACATGAATACCGGAAATGAAATATACAAGAATTGTGTCATTTTCCTTTCAAAAAAAGATGTCATTGTATGAATTTATCGTTATACTCAAGTATACTTATAATTAATTATTAAACAAAAACCCAATTATAACGTAAGAAATCTAATAGTGATGCACTATTTAGTGTCACAGTATCTACACTAACACTCTAGTCTCTACAGCTAATGTCACAGTATCCAGTTTCATAAAATATTTAGTGTTAACTTCCGACAAATCTTTTAATTTGGATCAATGCTTGTCATGTTACTATATTATATTCTGATTTTGTCCTAATCAAATTAAGGTCGACCAGCCAAACAAAAACGTGCACGAGAGGGAGTGAGTTATCGGATGCATGTGATCGTGTGGGGAATCGAGGCAATTTCTCATGGTCTGTGGGGCCAACCGGTCCCATGAGCATGGTTTTGTTTGTTTCTTATATTTTTCTCTGTGGACCCATGTTGCCTTTGCTTCCCAGATTTTTCTAGCCGTGGCTCCAAGAATTTAAGGGCATCTTATAAAGGATGTTCATGAAACAATCTAAA
Organism: Glycine max; assembly: GCF_000004515.6. Taxonomy (NCBI): domain Eukaryota; kingdom Viridiplantae; phylum Streptophyta; class Magnoliopsida; order Fabales; family Fabaceae; genus Glycine; species Glycine max. The sequence continues at coordinate 27,910,464 of NC_038244.2, forward strand.
TTAAAGATGGATTGAAAACATCGATCTAAAAATCAAAAATCGAATAAATTAAAAATTAAAGGTCCTGTTGGAGTGATTTTTTGTTTCTAATTTTAAAATTATTAAAAATTAAATCCAATTTTAATTTTGTGTGTTGAATTTTGGTTTTAATTTCAAAATTTTAGATGTTGTTATAAGTTAGAAATAGATAAAATAAATTCAGTGTTATATTTTATTGTGTTGCATCATGATATTATGAAATATAAAAAAAATTATTAAACATAATACAGTAATAATATATGGGGTTACATAATGTTATTAAACAAAAAATAACACATGTAAAATAAAAAAGTGCATAAGATTTATATATAAAAAATGTGATAATAATAATTAAGTATAATATAATTACCATGTTACATTATCTGCATCTCATAATCGTTGAGTCATATTATGTTATAATTAAATGTACAATAACAATGACTATTTAACTAAAGCATTAATAATGGTCTTATCATTCACAAATTTATAGGATTAATTGATTTTAATGAAAAGAGAAATATTAAAAACTTCATATTTCATGTAGATTTCCTATATATATTACCAAAGTAACATACTAATTAGATGAATGTAGAAAGAAATATTTAGACCATAAAAACATGTATCAAATGGTAAGTTTCACAAATAACAAAATGTATTTTTCATTTTTTTATTATCAATATTAAATCAAATAAGTTTGTTGGAAGAACGAGGTTCGAACCTATGAGAGGGATATGGAACAGCAGCGGCGTGGCAGAGGTAGGGGCAGGGAGAGCGAGATGAGAGAGAGAGAGTGTGTGTGAGGTTTGAATCTATGGGAGTCGTACGAGAGGGACAAGGATAGTGATAAACCATAATTTGAGTTATATTTTATCTAAGTTTTCATGTTGTTTCATGTATTTTATTGACAGAACTCATGTTTGGGCATTAGTTTTTACCTTATAGAAGTACAATCGCTCAATAAAAAAAGTTGGAAAATAGACAATTTCGTGAAGATCTGATGTTAATTTCACTTGATAACAGATGTGGTACATTGACCATGGTTGGGGTCAACCAGGCGGATCATGGTCAATCATGAGGACCCTTATTATTTCACAACATCTCAAGCTTCAATTTCAAGATTCTGGTAAGGTCATGGTGAATATCATCATGACCGTAGTGAGCTTAATTAAGGAAATTATCTTTAGGTGTCTAGTTAAGGTAATTATCTTTAGGGATCAAATCAAAATATTTATCTATAGTACATTTAATTAAAGTGATTGTCTTTAGAGATCATATTAAAATATTTATCTACAGTATGCCTAATTAAAGTAATTATCTTTAGAGATCATATTAGAATATCTATCTATAGTGTGTCTAATTAAAGTCTTTAGGAGGCTATAAATGAGAAGCTGGAGTTTGTGCTTGGTGGATTCGAAATTCACTATATATTTTACAAACAATAAGAGCTTTTGAGAGGAGAACTGCACTAGGAACAATCAAGGTCTGAATCTGTAAGGGTTTTCGATCTCTTTTATTTCTAATGCAATATTATATATTAGTTATTATGTGATCATGGTTGGCTAAACCCTTAAAACTCGGAATGCTAATTAACATTTCTGAAAAAGGAATTTTTCCTCTGGTAATCGATTACCAGGAGCTGTAATCGATTACCAGAAGACAAATTATTTTAAAAAGCTTTTGAGGCAGTTTGAAATTTGAATTTTAAAAGTTGTAATCGATTATCATTTGTATGTAATCGATTACCAGTAACAAAACTTCTAAAATTCAAATGAAAAGTCATGACCCCTCATTTTGTAACTGTGTAATCGATTACCAAAGATCTGTAATCGATTACTAGTGAGGAAATTTTAAAAATTGCTCTAAAAAGTCACATCCCTTCATGAGTTTTTGAAAAGCCACCAAGGGCCTATAAATATGCGACTTGTCTACGAAAATCTTCAGAGCTTTTCAGAACCTCATTGTCTTATTCTCTAAAAAAAAACAAACCTTTGACCAAACACTTGCAAATCAATTAAGGATTCTTCTAAGATCTTTAACTTGTATCATTCTTCTCTAAAAGAGAGAAAAAACTTTTGTACTTCTAAAAGAAAATTGTTGTGATCAAGAGGCTGTGTGTCTCTTGAATTGTGAGTTTCCTGAACACAAAGGAGAGGGATCCCTAGGTGGTTCAGAAGTTGTAAAAGAGTTTTACAAGGATAGTGAAATTCTCAAGTGGGTTGCTTGAGGACTGGACATAGGCACGAGAAGTGGCCGAACCAATATAAATCGAGTTTGCAAATTCTCTCTTCCCTTATCTCATTTATATTATTCCAATAAATTTTTACCTTGCACGTTTAAAGAACATTGATTAAATTGATTGTTGCTTCTTCTTCTGCATATTAAATCTGTCATATATCATTTAAAGAGGGGATTAAAGTTTGTTAGTGGGAAAATTTTGAAACTTAATTCCCCCCCCCCCCTCTCTTAAGTTATCGAGGCAACTTGTCCAACAAGTGGTATCAGAACTTAATTCTTGTATAAAGTTTAGAAATTTCAAGAATAATTAATTATGGCCTCATCAAACTTTCTATTTCTTGAGGGAAACTCCATTAATAGGCCTTCTATATTCAATGGTGAAGGTTATCATTACTGGAAAACCCATATGCAAATCTTCATAGAGGCTATAGATTTAAACATCTGAGAAGCCATTGAAATCGGTCCTTACATCCCTACACTGGTAGTAGAAAATGCAACTACAGAAAAACCTAGGGAACAATGGGATGAAGAGGAAAAAAGAAGGGTACAATATAACTTAAAGTCTAAAAATATAATTACCTTTGCATTAGGAATGGATGAATACTTTAGAGTCTCAAATTGTAAGAATGCAAAAGAAATGTGGGATACATTACAAGTAACCCATGAAGGAACAACATATGTTAAGAGATCAAGAATAAACACCCTAACACATGAATATGAATTTTTCAGAATGAATCAAAATGAGACCATACAAGATATGCAAAAGAGATTCACACATATAGTTAATCATCTTGCATCATTAGGAAAGATATTTCCTAATGAGGATCTCATTAACAAAGTACTAAGATGTTTAAGCAGAGAATGACAACCAAAGCTAACTGCAATTGCAGAATCAAGAGATCTTACTAACATGTTTGTGACATCCTGGAAATTTCTACCCGGAATTTTGTAAGCGATATATTTTAAATAATTATATATATAAGTATTATTTAGTGTGTGTGTGTGTGTGTATATATATATATATATATATATTCCTGGTAGAAGTATGTACATTGGGGGGGGAAAGATACGCGAGTTAGGCTAATTAACGAAGAGTAATCCATAACTGGACAGTTATAGATTAATTCTCAATTAATTAGTCTAAAAATTATCGTTTTGCATGCAACTTAAAATTTAACAAAACCAACCTTTGAACCACGCTCAGGGTTTCATTTTGAGCGTTTTGATATATATATATTGCCTACTTTCGAAAATGGGCCCCGACGGGTGCAGAGAAACGCGAGGAACTGAAACCAGAGAAGCGGCACGCAAACTGAGGCAGGATTTTAGCATTCAAAAAGTCAAATTTTTCTCTGCTTGTGACTGAGTATGAAGTCACATCAAGAGAAAAGTGGGCCCCTTTTTGCTTCACTCAAAATGGGACAAGTGGCATTACTTTATGAAAAAAAATGGGGGAAAAGAAAATCATTTTTATATAAAAGCTAAGTTTCTCTCTCCTTCTTCAGAAAATTCAGAAGCTCTTCTTCTCACTCCCACGCAGCTTTTTCTTCTTCCTTCTTCTCCACCTTTGTTCTCCATTAAAGCTCCAAACTTTGCTCATCATTTTTACTCCAAATTGCAAAAGGAAGCCATTTTCGAATTCGTGAAGCACACCTCTACGTTGTGGGACTTCGAATTTCAGGTTTGGGTGGACTTCTTCTCACATGAATTTCGTGGGTATTGGGTTTTGGGGGGATATGATGGGTAGTTCTGCTAGGTTAATGCCTTATGGTAGTTATTTGTGAAGGAATTTGTTGAAAGCATGCTAAACTTGACATGTTTGATGTGAGCCAAATTTACCCATTCTGTTTTAGGGTTTTATGATGATGCTTTGTGATGTTTGTGTGCTGAAATTGTTGATAGAAAGCTGGTAGAGATGATGGGGAAAGTTAACTTAGGGTTAAATGTGAGAATGACAATGTTGTAGGTAGAAAAGTGTGAGATTTTGAGGGTTAGAGAAGCTAAATTTGGGGTTAGTGTAAATTGGAGTCTAAAGTGAGTTGATCCTAGTTTAAAATGCCAATTAGGACTTGTAGGAAAGCTTGGGCAGAGCAAATGAGAAAAAAATGAGTGACAAATGTGAAAGCAAGGGTCATTTCTAGGGTAAATTGGGTGTTGAGGGGTCAAATCTTGAATCGGTGGAGTTTTCGCCTTAAAATCAGTTTGAGCAAGTCTAAATTAATGTTATAGACTTGTTTGAGATGAGAGTTTACTCCAAAATTACCCCATTCTCATTTTCACTTCTCAAACCTTGAAAAGTCACCCAATTGATGGGTTTTGGATACCTAGATTTGGATTTACCTTGACCTGAAGCTTGTTTTTGGTTTAAATATGATTTATACATGATTTAGGACTTGTAGGATCCAATTTGAGCAAAATTGGATATGGGTAAGATGGATTTCGAAATCTGCCAAATTGTGCAGCAAAAAGCTGTCAAATTGTGTAGCAGAATTTTTCAACATGTGCAGAAAATGCTTGTGCATTGCTGGTTATGAGAAAGGTAGTACATATTGGGTTCTAGACATTTTCTAGAAGATCCCAACGGTAAAAATGTAGAATTATATACTAGGAACCTCCAGTAAAATTTTCAAGTCGATCTAACGGTTAACGAATCGGAACGAAGAGAATGTTACTGGGGTATTTGAGTAAGGAAAGTTGTAATATGTGAATGTGTTTTGGGCAGAGTTTTCTGCCTCTGCCCTGTTTTCTTGGTTTAGGGTAGTTCATGATATTTGGAAATTGAATTGCTTGGATATTGTGGAAGCTTGGAGGGGTTGATGGGGACCCAGTGCTGAGAGGAACGAGGATAAGGGCTACGTAGGAGTACGTGAGCTCAGTTGAAGGTGGGCAACTGGGGATGGTGGGTTCATGTTTGATTTGTGGATGTGGGAGAGTTGATTTGCACCATCGCCCGATCGCCACCTAGTACCACATATGACGGGTACCCCATAATCCAACAAGCTTGATGTGAGAAAGCGTGGAAGAGTCAGTCTTCCTACTTTTGTTTGTTGACCACAGAGTGGTACCTGGAGATATGTCGCGGGGGGTCAGGAGACCTTGGGGACGTCAGGTGGGGTGCTATTGCCCAAAACCAAGCTTGACCAATCCTGACCCAACTCGGGCATAGTCATTCAGTGAGAACCTGTGACGTACCTAAACAGGCGAGCTCCTGGCAGTCAACCAATAAAAGAACAAAGTCCACGAAGCAAGGAGGCTTGTGTGGCGGCTGGCCAGCTATGAATCCTGAGTGGTATCTGGAATTTGGCCTCTGGTAATCAATTACCAAGGGTGTGTAATCGATTACAAGGCTTAAAAATGGAGACAGGATGTTAAGATGGCCTTCGGTAATTGATTACCAAGGGTGTGTAATCGATTACAGGGCTTAAAAATGGAAACAAGAAGTTAATATGGCCTCTGGTAATCGATTACCAAGGGTGTGTAATCGATTACAGGGTTTAAAAATGTAGACAGGATGTTAAGATGGCCTCTGGTAATCAATTACCAATGGTGTGTAATCGATTACACAAAGTAATTTGTAGGTTTCCATGTGCAGAAGCTGTGTAACTCGAGTTTGGGCACTGGTAATCGATTACATACTTTGGTAATCGATTACCAGAGTGGAAATCCCTTGAGAAGGATATTTTGACTATGCATAGCCGTTATGGGATGCATTGTATTGTTGTCTGTAGTTAGATTTCTTGTGAAAGAGTCTACCTTCTTTCTTTTATTTCTTGTAGATCACGATGGCAGCGTAGTTAATCCATGATCGCGTGGTGATGGAGTGCCTAGAGGGAGTTTGAGAGACCCTCGAAGGCAATGAGAGGTGCCGATTCCGTGGCATGATTCGACTCACTGCTACTTCATTAGTACATCCGGAGGAACCTGCATGCACACTGCAGCAGCCTGTGGAGTGGATACTACCTACACCTACTCCATATCGACTAGTGGAGCCAGTTCAAGTGATAGAGGTGTCATCCTCTGAAGAGGATCCTGAAGAGGACCCAAAGGAGTTACCTCCTGAACCTGCTATGGATGCCCTTGACTTACCTGAGGATGATGAAGACCCACTCCCTGATGTTGATTCTCCAGAGGATATTATGTCAGCATCTGAGGCAGACTCTACAGAGGAGAGTGGCCCTGGAGGGACAACGATTAGTGATGACTCTTCATCGTAGCAGACGACTCCTTAGACTAGGTGTACATACCTTTTTGTGGGTGGGTGTATCTAGTTCAGACTACTAGGTTTACTCTTTTGATTTTTGGGTGGGTAGATCTATTGTATAGAAATTTTGATGATTGTATATATTGTGGCTGAAGCCACCACAGTTGTTACCTTTGCTCTGGATGTCACTGTGCTATTTTGCAAACTCCCATATTTTGGAAAGTATTAGATGATAAAAAAAGCAATTATGTTTTATCTTGTTATTTGAAAAAGAAATGATAACAAATTTTAATTGAAAAGAGTTTACCGACCGCATCTTATTATTTCTCACGTGACGACCTAAAATGATGGCTGGTATATTTTTGAAAGAGAAAAATAGTTTGGAGGTTATGAGTGATCAGAAAGAAATGAATCTGAATAGAGTTGTGAACTGGCCATTCAGGACTCTATAGTGATAATTTTCCTTCTGAATTTAATTACTGTGAAATGAATACCAGTGCAAAAAAAAAAGAGAGAGAAAAGAAAAATTAAAAAAAATTCCCATGGTTTCTGCTATTTAATTTATTACTATTAAACCAATCATTATTTAGGGACGCCACATAAAGCCTCATCTTCTATTCAAGAAGAAAGTGACAAAGATGACTAGAATGAATTAGAAGAAGATGATGACTTCAATTTCTTCGTAAAGAGATTCAACAAGTTTCTAAGGAATAAAGGAAATCAAAGAAGAAAAAATTTCAATCCAAAGAAAAGAAGAGAAGATTCATCTTCTGTTCCAAATTTTTATGAATGTAATCAACCTGGACATCTAAGAGTTGATTGCCCTAGTTTCAAGAGAAGAATGGAAAAATCTGACAGAAAAACCTTCAAAGATAAGAAGGCAAAGAAAACTTACATCACTTGGGAAGATAATGATATGGATTCATCCAGAGACTCAAAAAATGAAGTCGTGAATCTAAGTCTCATGGCTAAAAACTATGAAAGTGAAGAAGAGGTAACATCCTCTAACAATAACTTATCTATTTCCTTTGATGAAATTTAAGATGCATTCAATGACTTGCATAAAGAATCAATCAAACTTGCCAAACTAGTTTCATTTTCTAAGAAAAATATTTCAAATTTAGAAAAGGAAGTTTTGAAATTAAATAAAGAATTAGAAAGTCTTAGAATTGAAGTCAAGACTTTAAAACCAATTGATACAAATCAATCTTCTACCATAAAATTAATACAAGTTAGTAATGAAACATTTAACTTATGTAAATGTTGTAACAAGTTTAAAGAAGAAATCAAAGATCTGAAAAATTCTCTTGCCAAATTTACTGTTGGCAAAAATAATCCAGATATTATACTAGGAAAACAAAGATGTGTGTTTGATAAGGCTGGACTAGGGTATAGACCTGACAAACAACAAAAATTGTATAAAAGCTTCTTTGCATCTACTCAAAAGAATAGTTCTCCTTTCTTGACATGCTTTTATTGTGGTAAGAAAGGACATAGTGCATCTACATGTTATTTTAGGAAAAATAGTAGTAACATTAAAATGATATGGGTTCCAAAAGAATCTTTGATCAAAACTAACAGTCAAGGACCCAAGAAAATTTGGGTACCTAAGTCAAAAACATAATTATGTGAATCAAGGATTTCTTGAAGAAAAGCTGGTACATTGATAGTGGATGATCCAAACACATGATAAGAGATACATCTAATTACTCATATATCTCCCAAGAAAAGTGGACATGTGACTTATGGAGACAACAACAAAGGTAAAATTCTTGGAATCGAAAAAATAGGTACGAATCCATCTACCTCCATTGAAAGTGTTTTACTTGTGATGGTCTTAAGCATAGTCTACTAAGTGTTAGTCAATTATGTGATAAAGGCTTTCTAGTATCATTTGATTCTCATAATTGTGTTATTGAAAATAAACATGATAAAAACATAAAACATATAGGCTATAGAACTAATAATGTATACATGATAAATTTAGATAAAACATCAAATCATGTTCAATATTTTCTTAGTAAAAATGATGATTCTTGGTTATGGCATAGAAGAATTGCTCATATAAACATGGAACATTTAAATAAACTAATTTCTAAGGATTTAGTAATTGGTTTACCAAAACTCAAATTTGAAAAAGATAGATTGTGTGATGCATGTCAAAAAGGGAAACAAGTAAGGGTTTCTTTCAAATCAAAGAGTATTGTTTCTACAACTCAACCCTTACAACTTTTGCATATGGATCTTTTTGGTCTCTCTAGAACTATGAGTTTTGGAGGAAATTACTATGCTCTTGTTATAGTTGATGATTATTCAAGATTTACGAGGACATAATTTCTTACTCACAAAAGAGATGCTTTTCATGCTTTTAAGAAACTTGCTAAAATCATTCAAAACAAGAAAAATCTCAATATTGCATTTATTAGGAGTGATTAGGGAGGAGAATTTGAAAATAAGGATTTTGAATCATTTTGTGATGAAAAGGGCATTGAACACAATTTTTCTGCACCTAGAACCCCTCAACAAAATGGAGTAGTAGAGAGGAAAAATAGATCTTTAGAAGAAATAGCTAGAACTTTGCTTGATGATACAAATCTTCCTAAATATTTCTGGGCTGAAGCTGTTAATATTGCATGCTATATAATGAATAAAGCTTTAATTAGACCAATCTTGAAGAAAACTCCATATAAATTGTACAAAGGAAAAAAACCGAACATTTCTCATCTTCATGTTTTTGGATGTAAGTGTTTTGTTCTAAACAACGGAAAAGACAATTTAGGTAAGTTTGATGCAAAATTTGATGAAGGTATTTTCCTTGGCTATTCTTTAAATAGTAAAGCCTTTAGAATTTATGATGGAAGCTTGCTTATGGGGCTTCTATAGAGGCTGGATCTTTGAGCTTCAATGAGGTCCTTTAATGGTGATTTTCCACCATGGAGATGCAGCGGAAGACAAAGGAGAAGAGGTGAGAGGAGGCGCCATCCACTAGGGAATAAGCCATGGAAGAAAGAGCTTCACCACCAAGATGAGCCTTGGATAAGAAGCTTGGAGAGGATGCTTCAATGGAGGAAAAGAAAGAGGGAGAGAAAGAGAGAGGGGGAGAATGAAATTGAAGGAAGAAAAAAAGGGAGAGAAGTTGAACTTTGAGTTGTGTCTCATAAGACTCTCATTCATCAAAGTTACAACAAGTGTTACACATGCTTCTATTTATAGACTAGGTAGCTTCCTTGAGAAGCTTTCTTGAGAAAACTTCCTTGAGAAGCTTCTTTGAGAAAACTTCCTTGGGAAGCTAGAGCTTAGCTACACCCCTCTCATAACTAAGCTCACCTCCTTGAGAAGCTTCCTTGAGAAGATTCCTAAAGAAACTAGAGCTTAGCTACACACACCTTTCTAATAGCTAAGCTCACCTCCTTGAGATGAGAAGCTAGAGCTTAGCTACACCCCCCTATAATAGCTATGCTCACCCCCATGACAAAATACATGAAAATTAAAAAAAGTCCCTACTACAAAGACTACTCAAAATGCCTCAAAATACAAGGCTAAAACCCTATACTACTAGAATGGCCAAAATACAAGGCCCAAATGAAGGAAAAACCTATTCTAATATTTACAAAGATAAGCGGGCTCATACTTAGCCCATGGGCTCGAAATCTATCCTAAGGCTCATGAGAACCCTAGGGCCTTCCCTTGGATCTCTGGTCCAATCTACTTGGAGTCTTTTATCCAATGCCCTTGTGGGGTAGGATTGCATCAATTTATAACAAAAGAACTATGGTTATTGAAGAATCTATCCATGTTGCTTTTGATGAAACTAACCCTATAAGGCCAAGAAAGGAAACACTTGATGATGTTACAGATTCACTAGAAGACATGCACATTAATGAGAAAGGGTACAAAGGCAAAGGAAATGGAAATGAAGAAGACCTTCAAATTGATGAAACTAAAACAAGTAAAGATACAGATCTTCCAAAAGAGTGGACAACTTCAAGATATCATCCTCTTGATAATATCATCGGTGACATATCGAAAGGGGTAACAACTAGACACTTTCTCAAAGATGCATGCAATTATATGGCTTTTGTTTCTTTAATTGAACTGAAAAATTTAAATGAAGCCATAATTGATGAACACTGGATTATTGCTATGCAAGAAGAGTTAAATCAATTTGAAAGAAATAAAGTATGGGAATTAGTTGACAAACCTAATAATCATTCAGTTATAGGAATTAAATGGGTATTCAGAAACAAATTGGATAAACATGGAATAGTAATTAGAAATAAGGCTAGGCTAGTGGCTAAAGGGTATAATCAAGAAGAAGGCATAGATTATGAAGAAACATATGCTCCAGTAGCCATATTAGAAGCCATTAGAATGTTATTATCCTTTGCATCCATAATGGATTTTAAACTTTATCAAATGGATGTTAAAAGTGGTTTTTTAAATGGTGTCATTTAAGAAGAAGTTTATGTTGATCAACCACTTGGTTTTGAAAACTCAGAAAAGCTCAATCATGTCTTTTAATTGAAAAAGGCTCTATGTGGTTTAAAACAAGCCCCTAGGGCTTGGTATGAACGTTTGAGCAAATTTCTTTTAGAAAAGGGCTTTTCAAGAGGAAAGGTTGATACCACCCTTTTTATCAAAAGAAAATTGCATGATATTCTGTTAGTATAAATATATGTTGATGATATAATCTTTGGGTCAACTAATGTTCTCTTTGCAAAGAATTCTCTCAAGATATGCAAAATGAATTTGAAATGTCCATGATGGGTGAGTTAAATTTCTTCCTTGGACTGCAAATAAAGCAAACAAAGAATAGAATATTTATTAGTTAGCCAAAATATTGCAAAAAACTAATTAACAGGTTTGGGATGGAAAATGCTAAACACATGGCCACTCCTATGAGCACTACTTGCTATCTGGATAAAGATGAAACCGGTCAGTCAATAGACATAAATAAATATAAGGTATGATTGGATCTCTTCTTTATTTATCTGCAAGTAGACCTGATATAATGTTTAGTGTTTGTATGTGTGCAAGATATCAAGCAAATCCCAAAGAATCTCACCTTAGTGCAGTTAAAAGAATAATGAGATACTTATTAGGCACTATAAATCTAGGATTGTGGTATCCTAAGAATTCCTTTTATAACCTAATAGGATACTCTGATTCTAATTTTTTCGGATGCAAAACTGATAGAAAGAGCACTAGTGGAACTTGTCATTTTATTGGTTCTGCTCTAGTATCATGGCATAGTAAAAAACAAAATAGTGTTGCTTTATCCGCTACTGAGGCAGAATATATTTTTGCTGGAAGTTGTTGTGCACAAATACTTTGGATGAAACAACAACTTTCTGATTATGGCTTAATCTTGATCATATTCCTATTCGGTGTGATAACACAAGTGCAATCAATTTATCTAAAAATCCTATTATGCACTCTAGAACAAAGCATATTGAAATAAGGCATCATTTCTTGAGAGATCATGTTCAAAAAGGGGATTGTGTGCTAGAATTTATTGACACAACGAATCAGTTAGCTGATATCTTTACATAACCTCTCCCCAAAGAAAATTTCTTCGCTATTAGAAGAGAATTAGGACTCATAGACCTAAATAACGTAGATTCCTAGCCACTTTGATTGTTTATGATGATTATTTCCTTTGGTTAAGTAAAATGATTGTGTTTGATAGTTATCTTTCATGATTGACTATGATGATTGATTATTTTGGCTGAAGTGAAGTGCTTGTATTCTCATGATTGATTATGATGATTGATTATTTTCTTAAGTGAAGTGCTTGTGTTTGCTAAATTATACTGCATGATTGTTTATGATGATTGTTCATGATTGTTTATGATGATTTTATATTTTGATTATTTATACTAAATGAGTATTTTAGTGGGTGAAAAATAATTGATTTTTATGATTATTAGACTTGAAATATCATATTTTAGGGTCTGGTAATCGATTATCACTCCCTGTAATCGATTACCATAGAACAAGGCCATTGTAATCGATTACCATAGGCTGTAATCGATTACTAGAGGCTTTGGCAGTTATAGGATAAGCCTGTAATCGATTACCATGAGTTGTAATCATTACAGCTTATCCCTGCCTATAAATTCTGCTCTTTCTTTCTCCTAGCGCAAAACCCTTTCTTCCTCCTCCTTGACAGTGCCCTCCATACTCACAACTTCAAATCCTCATAACTTCCCAAATTACTTCAAACAAAGTGCAAACTTCATCTTTTTTAATTCTCTAAAAACCCCACCAAACAAAATCTGCAGAAAAGTCCCAAATGGAAAAACCATCTAAGAAGAGAAAAGGCTCAACCTCCACCACTACCGTTGCAGGACAACGCCGCCACGACACTTCCGATGACCCACCAACACCACCTAATCCTTCTCTTTCCTCACCATGTTCCTTGACTCTAATCTTTTTTGACGAACAACGTTAAAGGTACTACTCCTTATTTTCAAATCGCATCATTCTTGATCCCAAATATTTAGATTTAGAATTCTTTGAAGGAGAAACCTTTGATTGTTATCAGGTCTTTCAAAATTCTAAATTAATTGATTTTATGTCTCTCAAACTTCCATTCTATCCTAAATTAGTTTGAGTCTTTTATAATAATATGCAAATTAGGGATGGTCTTATCTTCTCTAAGGTGCATAAAATTCCCATTGTAGTTGATCAATCTTTGTTTTATTCATTGAAAAAATTGAGTAGTCAAGGTGTTCCTTTTGAGGGCACTTTTGTTGATGATTGGAAGCATATTTATTCAACTCATGATGCACACAAAATGGTTTGCACTGAACATGCTGATATGACTGGCAAATTGCTTGTTGGATCATTTACTTTTGAATGTTGCATCATGCATTATATTCTATGTCGCATTTTGCTTCCTCGTTCAATAAATCTTGCTTAGGCCTCTGAGGAGGATTTAATTCTATTGTGGGCCCTTCAAACCGGTCTTCAAATTGACTGGGCCCATCTTGTCCGGTATCGTATGCATAAGGAATTACGGGCAAATGCACCTCTTCCATATCCTCACCTTGTCACTCTTTTTCTCCATTATTTTAATGTCCCTTTAGATGATGAACCATTTGTTAAAGTCAAATGTTCTTTTGCTATTGGTGCTTGTGTTATTCCCTCCTTTGGATACCGAAAGGATGTGGATGGCCAATGGGTGTGGAAACAAGACCTTCCCCCTCTGATTCCTAATGAACGAACACCCTCCCCACCACCACAAAGGGATTCCTCATCTTCACTGCGGCATGATGTTCTCATTGAACTTAGGGATCTTTGGGCATTTGTCGGCGATCTTTTCGATGCTATGGATTCATGCATCATGCGTCTTGAGGATGATATGAGCTTCATTCGATGATGCTTTGATCCTCCGGCAGATCCATAGACAATTGTTTCGTTCTTATTTATCTAGTATTATATGTCTTTAATTTTCTTGCTATTCTAAAAAATTTTGCATTGTGTTTGCTTTGGATATTTGGTTATTTGGACTTGGTTATTTTGTGATTGCTTTGAATATTTGGACTTGCTTATTTTGTGATTGCTTTGGATATTCCTCTTTGATATTTAAAGCCTTGCTGTGTTTTGAACTTGGTTGAATCATCTGTGCATGCTTTATTTTGGTATTATCAACTTTTTGATTTTGCCAAAGGGGGAGAGAGACTCATGTAAGGTAAATGGTATATCTTTTTCTGAAAAATATTAAGCAATATTTTCAAACTTAAGGGGGAATGCTCATCTTGCAAATGGAATATGTTTTGTCCATGCTTTCAGATAGTTGTCATCATCAAAAAGGGGGAGAACGTGAATGTATATGTATGAAGGTTTTGATGATGCCAAAGAAAAGATACGCCTTAGTCTATTTTTATTAAAAGAATCTCTTAACAATTGAAAAGGTTTGACCACAAAACATAATTTTAAATTAATTATGAAATTTTTTTTTTAATATTTTAACATTTTTGAAAAAGGAATATTTCCTCTAGTAATCGATTACCAGGAGTTGTAATCGATTACCAGAAGCCAAATTATTTTAAACAACTTTTCAAGAAGTTTGAAATTTAAATTTTAAAAGCTATAATCAATTACCATTTGTATGTAATCGATTACCAGTAACAGAACACCTGAAATTCAAATGAATAGTCATGACCCCTCATTTTGTACCTGTGTAATCGATTACCAAAGATTTGTAATCGATTACCAGTGAGAAAAGTTTAAAAATTGCTCTGAAAAGTCACATCCCTTCATGAGTTTTTGAAAAACCACCAAGGGCCTATAAATATGTGACTTGTCTACGAAAATCTTCAGAGTTGTTCTGAACCTCATTGTCTTATTCTCTCTAAAAAAAGAATTTGGCCAAACACTTGCAAATCAATTAAGGATTCTTCTAAGATCTTCAACTTGTATCATTCTTCTCTAAAAGAGAGAAAAAAAACTTTTGTACTTCTAAAAGAAAATTTTTGTGATCAAGAGGCTGTGTGTCTCTTGAATTATGAGTTTCCTAAACATAAGGGAGATGGATCCCTATGTGGTTCAGAAGTTGTAAAAGAGTTTTACAAGGATAGTGGAATTCTCAAGTGGATTGCTTGAGGACTGGACATAGGTACGAGAAGTGGCCGAACCAATATAAATCGAGTTTGCAAATTCTCTCTTCCCTTATCTCATTTATATTATTGCAATGAATTTTTATCTTGCACGTTTAAAGAACATTGATTAAATTGATTGTTGCTTCTTCTTCTGCATATTAAATTTGTCATACATCATTTAAAGAGGGGATTAAAGTTTGTTAGTGGGAAAATTTTGAAACTTAATTCACCCCCCTCTTAAGTTATTGAGGCCACTTGTCCAACATATTATATGTTAGTTATTCTGTGATCATGGTTGGCTAAACCCTTAAAACTCGGAATGTTAATAAAGTTCTTCTTTTTAATAAATTTCTTCGATGTTATTTAGTTAATTGTATCTTTCTATCGCTTTCACTTTTATATTGAAATTGATCACTTTGGTTATTAGTTAATTGTGTGTTAGTGACCATCTTCTCATAATTAACTGACCTATAGAATGATAGGATTCATAAAGCTTGCAACACCAAACTGGCGACATAAATCCCCTTTTTACAAACTTATTTGTTATTCATCCTTAACCCTAAATTAAATCTCAAATGACCAATGTAGGATTGATCTAGGAAGAATAGTATTCTCAAACCTTGATCATAAGATGGTAATTAAAATAAGAGGTATTAGGCAATTAATTGGTAATTGATCTGTTAAATAAAAATACATTTATGTCTTAAAGAGAAATCATGACTCCTAATAATTTTTTATTAGATGCAAATAAATACAAATGATAAAAGATGAGTCTAATATGCTATAATATCATGATTTGCCTTTGTGCGTCTAAAGTTTTTCAAACAAGATACACTTATAAGACAATCTGATATAATATTTAAGTAATGTATTTAAGACCTTCATTTAATACTCCTTGTCTAACATTTAAGTAATGTCTAGGATTCCCAGCTTTGATCACAGGTCTCTGCCAGTTCTTTGGGGTGCCGGTTACGCCCACAAAGCTCATCTGGCCTCCCACTAACAGGTCTTTCATTGAGAAGTATTACATGCCAAGGTAGGCACAACAGCCGGGGTAGGACCAGCAGCAGCAGGCGGCCGTAGACTCACCACCGCCACCTTCACAACAGCCACTATCTCTAGAGTCCATCTTGGCTCACATGCAAAGGATGGAGCTCTACATGCAGCATTTGGCTGACCAGTAGGCTGCCAACCATAGGGGTCAGGTGTAGTTGAACGAAAACTTCTACTAGTATACCCTGCACCAGCAGCGCCAGGACCCCAGCCCTTACCCATGGCCTACTCCTGAGTAGTTCAGGGCCACTATTGCATGGCCTGGGGACAAGCCTAATTTTCAGGCGGGGGCAAGTCCCAAAGAGGCCTCAGGAGATGAGGATAGAGTTCAGGAAGATGGTGACATGGCAGATGTGATGGATTTCTTCCTCTGAGGAGACTGAGCCTTTTGACCAGGACCTTCTAAATTTGTGAACTTGTCTTTATTTTATTTATCACTTTCAGCATTTTGTTACGTTAGTTCGTTGTGGTGTTTTGTTTGAAACGAAAAAAAACTTACACGTGGTTTCTTTTTTATTTTATTTTTCGTGCGCCCTTTGTTCTTTTGGTAGTGTAGTCTCAGATTAGAACTTTTCTTGTGTTTCAAATTTTTCCTAAAAAACTAACATGCTTTTTAAGAGAAACAATCACCAGATTTCTTTGGAAAGTTTGCGGATCAAAACACAAAATGTTTTTTTGAAAAAGAAATGTGTACCTAGAGGGTGAAAACAATGAAAGAATATCCCGAATGCCAAAATGGACTCAGATGTTTTGTATGGACTTAATAAAAGAGCAATTGTTGATGTTGGATCAAGTGGCCTCGGAATAATTAAGAAGGGGGGTTGAATTAATTATTAATGAACCTTTACTAATTAAAATTTACCCTTCTTAGGCTTTTACTATGTTGTTAAGAAAGTAAAGAACAAAAATATAAACTTAACCAAAAGTAAAAGCGGCAATTAAAGTGCACAGCGGAAATTAAAAGAGTAGGGAGGAAGAAGACAAACACACAAGAGTTTTATACTGGTTCGGCAACAACCCGTGCCTACATCTAGTCCCCAAGCGACCTACAGTCCTTGAGATTTCTTTTCAACCTTGTAAATTTGTTTACTAGCAAAGATCCACAAGGGATGTACCCTCCCTTGTTCTCTTTGAACAACCTAGTGGATGTACCCTCCACTAGAATTGATCCACAAGAGATGTACCCTCTCTTGTTCTCAGTCACAACAACCCAAGTAGATGTACCCTCTACTTGTACCACAAAGGATGTACCGTCCAATGTGTTAAGACAAAGTTCTCAGGAGGTTAGTCCTTTGAAACATTGTGAATGGGGATAGAAAAGAATTCTCAGGCGGTAAGTCCTTTGAAATCTTTTGTTTATGAGAAAGGGAAGAATCAAAAGAATTCTTAGACTGTGTCATTTTTAATTCTTTGACAAGGGAGAAGGGAGACACTGTGGCATCCCTAAATAATGACTGGTTTAATAGTAATAAATTAAATAGCAGAAACCATGAGAATTTTTTTTTCTCTTTTTTTTTTCGCACTGTTATTTATTTCACGGTAATTAATTTCAGAAGGAAAAGTATCACTATAGAGTTCTGAGTGGCCAATTCACAACTCTATTTGGATTCATTTCTTTCTGATCACTTATAACCTCCAAACTATTTTTATTTTTCAGAAAAAATACCAGCCATCATTTTCGGTCGTCACATGAGAAATAATAAGGTGCGGTCAATAAACTCTTTTCAAATAAAGTTCGTTAACATTTCTTTTTCAAATAACAAGATAAAACATAATTGTTTTCATCATCAAAAACTGTCCAAAACATAGGAGTTTGCAAAATAGCACAGTGACATCCAGAGCAAAGGTAACTGTTGGATCGAGTGGCCTCAGAATAATTAAGAAGGGGGGGGGGTTGAATTAATTATTCCTAAACCTTTACTAATTAAAAATTACCCTTTTAAGGCTTTTACTAAATTGTTAAGAGAAAGAGGAGTAGAAGAGAAACTTAACAGAAAGTAAAAGCGGAAATTAAATGCACATCGAAAAGTAAAAGAGTAGGGAAGAAAGAAACAAACACACAAGGATTTTTATACTGGTTCAGCACAAACCCGTGCCTACCTCCAGTCCCCAAGCAACCTGCGGTCCTTGGGATTTCTTTCAACCTTGTAAAAAACCTTTTACAAGCAAAGATCCACAAGGGATGTACCCTCCCTTGTTCTCTTTGAACCTAGTGGATGTACCCTCTACTAGAACTGATCCACAAGAGATGTACCCTCTCTTGTTCTCAGTTAAACCCAAGTAGATGTACCCTCCAATGTGTTAAGACAAAGATCTCAAGCTGTTACACCTTTGATACTTTGTGAATGGGGATACAAAAGAATTCTCAGACGGTTAAACCTTTGAACACTTTTGTATTAGGGAATGGGAAGAATCAAAAGAATTCTCAAACTGTGTCGTTTTGAATTCTTTGACAAGGGAGAAGGGAGACACAAAAGAATTCAGGCGGTTAGTCCTTCCTTCTTTTGGAAAAGGGAGAAGAGAGACACAAAAAGAATTTAGGCGATTAGTCCTTGGTGAATTCTTTTTGGCAAAGGGAGAAGAGAATGAAAAGAATGAATAACACAAGTTTTCAAGGTTTAGAAAACCAGAAAACTTCAGAAAACTTTTGGTACAAAGAAGAAGAAGAAGTTCAAAGAGATTCAAGGCTTGTAAAGGATTGTAAGAGATTGTTAGAAAGACTTGGAATAATTCATTATTTCAAAATGCAAAACAAAGCCTTGCTTTTATAGACTCTTCATGTCTGGTCAAGAAAGCCATTAAGAAGAGTTATATCTTTTAGAAAAACTTAAAACCCATTTGAAAGAGTCAAAACCTTTTTGAAGAGTTACATCTTTAGATTTTTCAGAAACAAACACTGGTAATCGATTACCAAATATGTGTAATTGATTACACAAAGCTTTTGAATGAAACAATGTGACTCTTCACATTTAAATTTGAATTTCAACGTTCAAGGGTACTGGTAATCGATTACCAAAACATTGTAATCGATTACAGCCTTTTGAAAATATTTGGAACGTTGTAAATTCAGTTTGAAAACATTTTCAAACTCATTTTGCTACTAGTAATCGATTACATCAATATGGTAATCGATTACCAGAGAGTAGAAACTCTTTGGTAAAGGTTTTGTCAAAAACCTATGTGCTATTCAAAGTTTTGAAAAAAAAAATTAATACTTATCTTGATTGAGTCTTTTCTTCATTCTTGAATCTTGAGTCTTGAATCTTGATCTTGATTCTTGAGATCTTGAATCTCTTGAGTCTTGTTTGTAGGCTTTCTTCTTGAGTCTTGAATTCTTCTTGATTCTTGAACTCTTTGACTTGTTCTAGATTTTCTTGAGATGGATGTTCTTTGATTCTCTTGAGCTTTTTGTTCATCACTTTTGTCATCATCTTTTGCTGTCATCATTGTTATCATCAAAACACCTTTGAATCATTGTCGATTCATCATGAAGCTTTGCTTCCACAGTAACAACTGTGGTGGCTTTAGCCACAATATATATACAATCATCAAAATTTCTATACAAGAGGTCTACCCACCCAAAAATCAAAAGAGTAAACCTAGCAGTCTGAATTAGATACACCCACCCACAAAAGTATGTACGCTTAATCTAAGGAGCCGTCTGCTATGATGAAGAGTCGTCACTATTCGCTATCCCTCCAAGGACACTCTCTTCTGTAGAGTCTGCCTCAGATTCTGGCATAATATCCTCTGGAGAATCAACATCAGGGAGCGGGTCCTCATCATCCTCTGGTAAGTCAGGGGCATCCATAGCAGGTTCAAGAGATAACTCCTCTGGGTCCTCTTCAAGATCCTCTTCAGAGGATGACACCTCTATCAATTGAACAGGCTCAACTAGTCGATATGGAGTAGGCATAGGTAGTATCCACTCCACAGGTTGCTGAAGTGTGCGTGCGGGTTGCTCCAGATGTACTAGCGAAGAAGCAGTGAGTCGAACTGTGCCACGGAATCGGCACCTCTCATTGCCTTTGAGGGTCTCCCAAACACCCTCTAGGCACTCCATCACGACGTGATCATGGATCAACTGCGCTGCCATCGCGATTTACAAGACATAAAAGAAAGGGGTAGACTCTTTCACAAGAAATCTAACTACACAAGTAACAATACAATGCGTCCCATAACGGCTACGCACAGTCAAAATGTCTTTTTCAAGAGATTTCCTCTCTGGTAATCGATTACCAAAGTATGTAATCGATTACCAGTGCCCAAAAACAAATTACAACAGCCATTGCACATTGGAACTTAAAATTTGTAGACAAAGGATCAAGCTGAATGTTTTGATAATGCCAAAGTTTTCACATGCATCTCAAAGCTTTATTCAAGACAAAGGAATTAAAGATATTCAAGATGGATGATCAAGATAGTCTCTAGAGTCTTAGAAAGGGTATATTAAATAGGAAGGGAATTCCAATTGAAGTAGCAAAAGGTTTGGTCAAGAATTTTAAGTTAAAAAGTCTTTTTCAACAAATTTACTCTCTGGTAATCGATTACCAGAGGATGTAATCGATTACCAGTGGCCAAAACTGTTTTACAACAGCTATTAAAATTTGAATTCAAAATTTGCACTGTGTAATCGATTACACATATATGGTAATCGATTACCAGCAGTTTCTGAACGTTTTTAATTCAAAATTTAAAGCTTGTAATCGATTACACACATACTGTAATCGATTACCAGAGGAGATTTTCAGAAAATATTCTCAACAGTCACATCTTTTTGTGTGGTTCTTGAATGGCTATCAAAGGCCTATATATATATGTGACTTGAGACACGAATTTGATAAGAGTTTTTCAGAACAAAAAAGGTCTTATCCTCTTAGAAAGAAAAATAATTTTATCCTCTTACATATTCCTTAGCCAAAACTCTTGTGATTAAATAAGGAATTATTTGAGTGCTCCAATTGTTCAATCTATCTCTTTATAGAGAGATTTCTTCTTCTCTTCTTCTTCATTCTGAAAAGGGATTAAGAGACTGAGGGTCTCTTGTTGTGAAAGAATTCTAAACACAAAGGAAGGATTGCCCTTGTGTGTTTAGAACTTGTAAAAGGAATTTACAAGATAGTGGAACTCTCAAGCGGATTGCTTGGGGACTGGACGTAGGCACAAGGGTGTGGCCGAACCAGTATAAATCTGAGTTTGCACTTTCTCTTTCCTTAAACTCCTTTATTTATTATTGTTTTATATTCATATTCAGATTGTTCTATTTGAATCATTATTTAAGAAATTCATTATTAAGGGAATTTATAACTTGAATAGAAAGTTAAATAGAATTTTTAATTGGGGAAATAGTTTGTAATATCTTAATTCAATCCCCCTTTCTTAAGATATCTGAGGCCACTTGTCTAACAAGTGGTATCAGAGCTTCATTCTTGTATAAAGTTTAAAAGCTTCAAGAATTATGGGCTCATCAAACTACTTGTTTCCCGAGGGAAATTCTATAAATAGACCTCCCATCTTTAATGGAGTGGGTTACAACTACTGGAAAACCCGCATGCAAATCTTTATAGAGGCAATAGATTTAAATATTTGGGAAGCCATAAAACAAGGACCTTATGTTCCCTCTATAATGGCCGGAAGTGCAACAATAGAAAAACCTAGAGCAGATTGGACTGAGGAAGAAAGAAGATTAGTACAATATAATTTAAAGGCCAAAAATATTATTATATCTGCCTTAGGAATAGATGAATACTTTAGGGTTTCAAATTGTAAAAGTGCTAAGGATATGTGGGATACACTACAAGTAACACATGAAGGCATAACAGATGTTAGAAGATCTAGGATAAACACTTTAACTCGTGAATATGAACTTTTTAGGATGAATGTAAATGAAAGTATACAAGAAATGCAAAAGAGGTTCACACACATAGTTAATCATCTTGCATCTCTAGGAAAAACTTTTCAAAATGAAGATCTAGTAAATAAAGTCTTAAGATGTCTTAATAGAGAATGGCAACCAAAGGTAACAACCATCACAGAATCTCAAGATTTATCTATTATGTCTCTTGCTACATTATTTGGAAAATTGCAGGAGCATGAAATGGAATTACTAAGATTAAATCTGCATGAAGAAACTGATAAGAAGAAGAAGGGAATCGCTCTTAAAGCCTCATATGCAATCCAAGAAGACAGTGATAAAGAAGATTCAATTGACTTGGATAATGATGAAGATATTAGTCTGTTTGTAAAAAGATTCAACAAGTTCCTGAGAGTAAGAGGAAATCAAAAGTGACCCAAATTTAAACCTAAAAGAAGGACATAAACTTCATCCTCTACTCTAAAATGCTTTGAGTGCAATCAACCTGGACATCTGAGGGTTGATTGTCCCATCTTCAAGAAAAAGATGGAGAAGTCTGAAAAGAAAAATATTAATGAAAAGAAATTGAAGAAAGCATACATTACATGGGATGAAAACGATATGGAATCTTCTGAAGATTCAGAAAATGAAGAAATAAACCTCTGCCTTATGGCAAAAAGTTATGAAAGTGATGAAGAGGTAACATCTTCAAACAATTTATCTATTTCTTTTGATGAATTGCAAGATGCATTTGCTGATCTGCATAAAGAGTCAATTAAACTTGCAAAGTTAGTTTCATCTTCAAAGAAAACAATTTCAAATTTAGAAAATGAAATTTTAAAATTAAACAAAGAATTGGATCATCTTAGAAATGAAGTCTCAATTTCTAAACCAAATGAAAAAGTTCATATTTCTACTATTTCTGACAAGAAAATGTCCGATTCTTGTAGTTGTTGTGAAAAATATGAAAAAGAAATCAAAGAGTTGAAAAACTCACTTGCAAAATTTTCTTATAGTAAAAATAATTTAGATGTCATATTAGGAAAACAAAGACATGCCTCCAATAAGGCTGGACTAGGATATAAATCTAAAAAACAACAAAAATTTCATAAAAACTTCTATACTTCCACACAAAAATATAATTCTAGTTTTATCACATGTTTTTACTGTGGAAGAAAAGGGCATGGCACATCTACATGCTATTTTAGAAGAAATTGTAACAATATTAAAATGATTTGGATCCCAAAAGGATCTGTTATTCATACTAACACACAATGACCCAATAAAGTTTGGGTACCTAAGTTACAACCTTGATTTTGTAGGAACCCTTGAGGAAAAAGTGATACATAGATAGCAGATGCTCAAAACATAAGACGGGAGACGAATCAAAATTCACACATATCTCTCCCAAGAAAAGCGGACATGTAACTTATGGTGACAACAACAAAGGTAGAATTCTTGGAGTTGGAAAAATAGGTACAAATTCTTCAACCTCCATTGAAAATGTTCTACTTGTTGAAGGTCTTAAACATAGTTTGCTTAGTGTGAGTCAATTATGTGACAAAAGCTATCTGGTATCATTTGATTCTCAAAAGTGTGTTATTGAACATAAACATGATACGAATATAAAGCATATAGGGTTTAGAGTCAACAATGTTTACATGATAGACTTAAGTCAAAAACTAGATGATAATCAATGTTTTCTTAGTAAAGATGATGATCCATGGTTGTGGCATAAACGGATTGCACATATAAACATGGAACACTTAAATAGATTAATATCAAAAGATTTAGTTGTTGGTTTGCCAAAACTAAGATTTGAAAAAGATAGGCTATGTGATGCATGTCAAAAGGAAAAACAAACTAGAGTTTCTTTCAAATCTAAAAACATTGTTTCAACTACTCAACCCTTACAATTACTTCATATGGATTTGTTTGGTCCTTCCAGAATCATGAGTTTTGGAGGAAGTTACTATGCTCTTGTTATAGTTGATGATTATTCTAGATACACATGGACTCTTTTTATCACTCATAAGAATGATGCATTTCAAGCATTTAGAAAACTTGCAAAAATCATTCAAAATAAGAAAAATATAAAGATTATATCTATTAGGAGTGATCATGGGGGTGAGTTTGAAAATAAAGAATTTGAATTATTTTGTGATAAGTATGGGATTGAGCATAACTTTTCTGCACCAAGAACCCCTCAACAAAATGGTGTTGTTGAAAGGAAAAATAGATCTTTGGAAGAGATTGCTAGAACTTTATTAAATGATACTCCTCTTCCAAAATACTTTTGGGCTGAAGCTGTTAACATTGCATGCTACATTTTAAATAGGGCTTTAATAAGACCCATTTTAAAGAAAACTCCATATGAATTGTTCAATGGCAGAAAACCAAACATCTCACATCTTCATATCTTTGGTTGTAAATGTTTTGCATTGAATAATGGAAAATATAACTTAGGAAAATTTGATGCTAAGTCAGATGAAGGTATTTTCCTTGGATATTCTCTGCATAGTAAAGCTTATAGAATATATAATAAAAGAACAATGACAATTGAAGAGTCTATACATGTTTCCTTTGATGAGTCTAATGCCATTCTTCCAAGGAAGGATTTTTTAGATGATATTTCAGATTCCTTAGAAGATACACATATTCATGGAAATGATTCTAAAGAAAAAGATGAAGGAAGCAATGAGGATTCTCAAGATAATGGGGCTAGAGGAAATAATGAACTTCCAAGAGAATGGAAAGCCTCAAGAGATCATCCCCTCGACAACATTATTGGTGATATATCAAAAGGGGTAACAACTAGACATTCTCTTAAATATTTATGCAATAATATGGCTTTTGTATCTATGATTGAACCTAAAAATATAAAAGAAGCCATAGTAGATGATAACTGGATCATTGCCATGCAAGAAGAACTGAATCAATTTGAAAGAAACAATGTGTGGAAACTAGTAGAAAAACCTGAAAATTATCCTGTCATAGGAACAAAATGGGTTTTTAGAAATAAATTAGATGAACATGGCATAATTATTAGAAATAAGGCTAGGTTAGTAGCAAAAGGGTATAATCAAGAAGAGGGAATAGACTATGAAGAAACATATGCTCCAGTTGCAAGATTAGAAGCCATTAGAATGCTCTTAGCATATGCATCCATAATGAATTTTAAGCTCTATCAAATGGATGTTAAAAGTGCTTTTCTAAATGGTTTAATTCAAGAAGAAGTATATGTTGAACAACCTCCAGGTTTTGAAATCCCGGATAAACCAAATCATGTTTATAAATTACAAAAGGCTCTTTATGGTTTGAAACAAGCCCCTAGGGCGTGGTATGAACGTTTAAGTAATTTTCTCCTAGAAAAAGAATTTTCTAGAGGAAAAGTGGATACCACATTATTCATAAAGAGAAAGCATAATGATATTTTGTTGGTTCAAATATATGTTGATGATATAATTTTTGGATCCACTAATGATTCATTGTGCAAGGAGTTTTCCCTTGATATGCAAAGTGAATTTGAAATGTCAATGATGGGAGAACTAAAGTACTTCCTGGGATTACAAATCAAGCAAACTCAAGAAGGTATATTCATCAATCAAGCCAAGCACTGCAAGGAATTGATCAAAAGATTTGGGATGGAAAGTGCAAAACACATGGCTACACCGATGAGCACTAGCTGTTACTTAGATAAAGATGAATCTGGTCAATCTATAGACATGAAACAATATCGAGGTATGATCGGATCTCTTCTCTATTTATCTGCTAGTAGACCTGATATTATGTTTAGTGTATGCATGTGCGCTAGGTTTCAATCCAACCCCAAACAATCACATTTGAGTGTAGTTAAGAGAATCATGAGATATCTATTAGGTACAATAAATTTAGGATTATGGTATCCTAAGAACTCAACATGTAACTTAATAGGATATTCTGATTCTGACTTTGCCGGATCTAAAATTGATAGAAAGAGCACAAGTGGAACTTGTCAATTCATTGGATCTGCTCTTGTCTCATGGCATAGTAAGAAACAAAACAGTGTTGCTTTATCCACTGCTGAAGCGGAATATATTTCTGCCAGCAGTTGTTGTGCACAAATTTTATGGATGAAGCAACAATTATCTGATTATGGTATCCTTCTTGATCGAATACCTATTAGGTGTGATAACACTAGTTCCATTAATCTATCCAAAAACCCTGTACAACATTCTAGAATGAAACATATAGAAATTAGGCACCATTTTCTAAGAGACCATGTTCTAAAGGGAGATTGTTTGCTAGAGTTTGTTGATACAAAGAATTAACTTGCTGATATCTTTACAAAACCTCTCCCAAAGGATATATTCTTTTCAATAAGAAGAGAATTAGGCCTTTTAGACCTTAGTGATTTGGATAGGTAATGTTTAGGATTGATTGATTAATTTACTCTTATGATTGATTGTTTATATGTTACTCTGATTGATTTTGTTAAAATTCTTGTTATTATGATATAATTTATGTATTCCTGTGTGTTTTATAGTTGAATGATTGATTTAAGTGCATTAGTAGTGATGATTAATCATATTAGATGTGTTTAGCATAGACATAGATATATGTTTTTAAGAAACTAGCATAGGTTATGTTTTGGTAATCGATTACCATCCATTTTAATCGATTACACAAGAACAAGCAGCCTGTAATCGATTACAACATCCTGTAATCGATTACCAGAAGGCTCATTACTCCTGTAATCGATTACCAAGCCTTGTAATCAATTACAACTAGTCCTCGTCTATAAAAACTCACGAAATCAGAATTGCTGCGCAGCCACGGCCTCACCTCACGCCTCCTCCATACCTAGAACTTCAAATCTTCGTATCTCACTCAATTCTTCACCAAATCACGTCCCGTAAAGCCCAATCTTTCTCTTTTTCAATCCTCTTTCACTTTCACCGATTAAAATCCACTAAAACTTCATCAAATGGCAGAGCCATCGAAAAAGAGAAAGGGATCATCCTCCACCGCCGCTACTGCTGCCCATCGCCGCCACGGACCATCTAAAGCATCCACAACACCTATTCATCCATCTTTATCATCTCTAAGATCATCCACATTGTTTTCTTCCGATGATCAGCGTCTACGGTACCTCTCTCAATTTTCTTCTAGGATCATCTTAGACCCTAAGTACCTAGATGTAGAGTTCTTTAATGATGAAACGCTTGATTGCTATCAAGTGTTTCAAAATTCTGGCCTTGTTGATTTCATGTCATTAAAACTGCCACATTATGCTGAACTTGTAAAGGTCTTCTACTGCAATTTGAAAATTCAGGATGACATTATTTCCTCTGAGGTGCATGGTATTCCTATGATCATTGATCAGTCTTTATTCTTTTCTTTGACTCATTTACCCAGTCAAGGTGCACCTTTTGAGGGCACCATTGTTGATGACTGGAAATTTGATTATTCTAGTCATGATGCTCGCCGAATGGTCTGCAATGACCAGGCTGAAATGACCGGTAGATTGCTGGCCGGATCATTAACTTTTGATAATCGCATCATGCACTATATCATTGTTAGAATTTTGCTTCCCCGGTCTTCAAATTTAGCACAAGCCTCTAAGGAGGATTTGATTCTGATGTGGGCTTTTCTCACCGGTCATCAAATCGACTGGGCCCATTTGGTTCGGTACCAAATGCATAAGGCATTACGGGCCAATGCACCTCTACCTTATCCACAGTTGATAACTTTGTTTCTGCGTCATTTTCAAATTTCGCTTGATGATGAGCCATTTATTCAAGTCAAGCGTTCCTTTGCAATTGGTGTTGGTGCTGTGACTTCCTTTGGTTACCGTAAGGATCGGAATGGTCAATGGCTAAAGAAAGACGCACTCCCTCCTCAAGATGAGCGTACTCCTTCACCTCCTCCTCAGCATGAAGATTCAGCACTCCTGAATGAAGTCCTTTCCAAATTACGAGGTCTTCGTTCTTATGTTGGTGAACGTTTTGACTCATTGGATACACGCTTTGCCGGCATGGATATTTGCCTCACACAAGTTGAAGAAGATGTCTCCTTCATCCGTACTTGCTTTGATCCACCACCACCGCCTCCATCATCCTCTTAGATTAATTGGTATTATTATTATGACTAAGTCTTATTAGTAATTAAGTATTATTAGTACTTTGTTTTATCGCCGTGTATTTGGCTTTTTGTTGCACTAGTTATCGTACTCTTGCACTATTATTATATTTCTAGACTTTGCTTTGGTTGGTTATGACAATGTATGGATTTATTTTGGTTTAATGTTTGGCTCTGTTTGGATTTTGATTGTGTTGCTTAGTTCTTTTTGATGTTGCCAAAGGGGGAGAGAACTTGGGTTAGAAATCAATTAGAAATTTATCATTAAGTAAAGTTAGGCATACATGCCAAAAGATAGGGGGAGTAAGGATTGTGTGAACGTGCTATCATCTTGTATATAGCTTGTCTTGATTTCAGGGATTGTCATCATCAAAAAGGGGGAGATTGTAGACAAAGGATCAAGTTGAATGTTTTGATGATGCCAAAGTTTTCACATGCGTCTCAAAGCTTTATTCAAGACAAAGGAATTAAAGATATTCAAGATGGATGATCAAGACAGTCTCTAGAGTCTTAGAAAGGGTATATTAAATAGGAAGGGAATTCCAATTGAAGTAGCAAAAGATTTGGTCAAGAATTTTAAGTTAAAAAGTCATTTTCAACAAATTTACTCTCTGGTAATCGATTACCAGAGGATGTAATCGATTACCAGTGGCCAAAACTGATTTACAACAGCTATTAAAATTTGAATTCAAAATTTGCATTGTGTAATCGATTGCACATATATGGTAATCGATTACCAGCAGTTTCTGAATGTTTTTAATTCAAATTTTAAAGCTTGTAATCGCTTACCAGAGGAGATTTTCAGAAAATATTCTCAACAGTCACATCTTTTTGTGTGGTTCTTGAATGGCTATCAAAGACCTATATATATGTGACTTGAGACACGAATTTGATAAGAGTTTTTCAGAACAAAAAAGGTCTTATCCTCTTAGAAAGCAAAATAATTTTATCCTCTTACATATTCCTTGGCCAAAACTCTTGTGATTCAATAAGGAATTATTTGAGTGCTCAAATTGTTCAATCTATCTCTTTATAGAGAGATTTCTTCTTCTCTTCTTCTTCATTCTGAAAAGGGATTAAGAGACCAAGGGTCTCTTGTTGTGAAAGAATTCTAAACACAAAGGAAGGATTGTCCTTGTGTGTTTAGAACTTGTAAAAGGAATTTACATGATAGTGGAACTCTCAAGCGGGTTGCTTGGGGACTGGACGTAGGCACAAGGGTGTGGCCGAACCAGTATAAATCTGAGTTTGCACTTTCTCTTCCCTTAAACTCCTTTATTTATTATTGTTTTATATTTATATTCAGATTGTTCTATTTGAATCATTATTTAAGAAATTCATTAGTAAGGGAATTTATAACTTGAATAGAAAGTTAAATAGAATTTTTAATTGGGGAAATAGTTTGTAATATCTTAATTCAACCCCCCCTTCTTAAGATATCTGAGGCCACTTGTCTAACAAAATTTACACTGTGTAATCGATTACACATAAATGGTAATCGATTAGCAGCAACATATAACACTGTGTAATCGATTACACACAAATGGTAATCGATTACCAGCAGCTACTGAACGTTCTGTTTCAATTTTTAAACCCTGTAATCGATTACACAATGTCTTGTAATCGATTACCAGAGGGAATTTTTCAGATAAAAACACAAGATAGATAGCTGGCCAGCCGCCACACAAGCCTCCCTGCTTCGTGGACTTTTGTTCCTTTATTGGTTGACTGCCAGGTGCTCGCCTGCTGAGGTACGTCACAGGTTCTCACTGGCTGACTATGCCTGGGTTGGGTCGGGATTGGCCAAGCTTGGTTTTGGGCAATAGCACCCCACCTGACGTCCCCATGGTCTCCTGACCCCCGCGACATATCCTCACGTACCACTCTGTGGTCAACTAATAAAAGTTGGAAGACTGACTCTTCCACGCTTTCTCACACAGGGCTTATTGGGTTATGGGGCACCCGTCATATGTGGTACTAGGTGGCGATCGGGCGATGGCACAAAACAAATATCCCATTTCCACAAGCCCAGGCATAAGCACACCATCCCCAGTTGCCCACCTTTAAATTGAGCTCACGTACACGTACGTAGCCCTTCTCCTCGTTCCTCTCAGCATCGGGTCCCCATCAACCCCTCCAAGCCTTCAAAATGTCAAATCAATTCAATTCCATTTGACATGAAACTACCTTGGGAAAAAACAGAGTGGAGGCAGAAATCTTTACACAAGATTCATTCGAATTCCACAGAGTTTTTCCTACCAACATACCTCAGTAAAGTCCTCATCCCGGATTCGTTAACCATTGGATCGCCTTGAAAATTTAACTGGGGGTTCCTAATACATAAATCTAAGTTTTGACCGTTGGGATCTGATAAAGAATGTCTAGAACACGAGATATACTACCTTTCCCGTGACAACAGAAACTAGCAGCAGATTTTCAAAATCTAGCTTACATGCATCCAATTCCACTCAAATTGGATCCTACAAATCCTAAACCATGTATAAATCATGTTCAAGCCAAAAAATAACTTCAAACCAAGGTAAAGCAAATTATAGGTATCCACAACCCACCAAATTTAGTGAATTTTCAAGGTTTGAAAGGTGAAAATGAAAATTGGGTGATTTTGGGGTAAACTCTCTTCTTCATCAAGTTTATAACATTGAATTAGACTTGCTCAAACTAATTTGAAGGTAAAATCTCCACCTATTCAAAATTTGACCTCTCAACACTCAATTTACACTATAAATGGCTATTTTCTTTCACATTTGCCACTAATTTTCTTCATTTGCTCTGACCAAGCTTTCCTACAAGTCCTAATTGACATTGTAAACTAGAATCAACTCACTTTAAACTCAAATTTCCACTAACACCAAATTTGGCTTTCTAAACCTCAAAATCTCACACTTTTCCACCTACAACACTATCATTCTCACATTTAACTCTAAGCTAACTCTCCCCATCCTCTCTACCAGTTTTCCATCTACATTTTAAGCACACATATATCTCAAAACATCATTATTGAACCCTAAATCAACATGTCAAGTTTAGCATAACTACAACAATTTCCTTCACAAACAACTACCCTAAAGCAATAATCTAGTAGAACTACCCATTATAGCTCCCAAGAACCCAACACCCACAGATTTCAAGTGAGGAGAAGTCCACCCTTACCTGAAATTGAAGGTCCCACGAGATAGAGGTAGGCTCCTAGACTCTAAAAACAACTTTATATTGCATTTTGGTGTGGAAATGAAAGGGGATTTTAAGCTTGAAGAGAGACAACAATGGTGGTGAAGAAAATGAAAAAAGAAACGTGGAGGAAGAAAGAGAGAGCTGTGCTGGAAGTTTCTGGAGAAAGAGAGAGAAGATTTGGCTTTTAAAATGGTTTTTCTTTTCTTTTTCATTTTCTTTCTAAAAGCAATTCCACATGTCATTTTTTTAATTGGAGCAAAAAGGGCCCACCTTTACCTTTGACTTGACCACATACTCAGCCATAAAAGAAGAAAAAATAACAGGACCTTTTTGGATGCTGAAATCCTATCTTGGTTTGCGTGCCACCTCTTCGGTTCCAGTTCTTCGCGTTTCTCTGCACCCGTCGGGGCCCGTTTTCAAAGGTAGGCAATATATATATCAAAACGCTCAGAATGAGACACTGAGTGTGGTTCAGAGGTTGGTTTTGTTTAATTATAAGTTGCACGCAAAATGATAATTTTTAGACTAATTAATTGCAAATTAATCTATAACCGTCCAGTTATGAGTTACTCTTCGTTAATTAGTCTAACCTGCGTATTTCTCGTTAATTAGTCTAACCTTCGTTAATCTATAAAACGCTCAGAAGAAGAAGAAATTCAAGAGGATGTTCAAAGAGATTCAAAGGAGGTAAAATATTGTAATCAATTGTTCTTAAAATTGCAAGTTAAGGACTTGCTTTTATAGACTCTTCATGTCTGGTCAAGAAAACCATTAGAAGAGTTATAACCTTTAGAAAAAACTTGAAAACCATTGGAATAGTTACATCTTTTGATTTTTGTTTAAAACTTATCACTGGTAATTGATTACACAAAGCATTTTTGTGAAATGATGTGACTCTTCACATTTGAATTTGAATTTCAGCGTTCAAACACACTGATAATCGATTACCAATATATTGTAATCGATTACACCATTTTGAAATTGATTGGAGCGTTGTAAATTCAGTTGAAAGCTTTTTGAAAACAAAACTTGCCACTGGTAATCGATTACCAGAGAGTAAAAACTCTTTGGTAAAAGCTTTTGTGAAAACTTCGTGTGCTACTCAATGTTTTGAAAAACTTTTTTTTGTGCTTATCTTGATTGAGCCTTTTCTTGATTCTTGAATCTTGAATCTTGATCTTGATTATTCTTGATTCTTGATTCTTGAAAACTTGAAACTTGAAACTTCTCTTGAATCTTTCTCTTGATTCTTGAATTGTTCTTGACTTAATCTTGAAATCATTCTCATGGGCTTTTTGTCATCATCTTTATTATCATCAAAACACCTTGAATCAATCTTGATTCATCATCATGAAGCAATGAAGCTTGCTTCTACAATCTTCCCTTTTTTGATGATGACAACCCTGAAATCAAGAAACACATACACAGACTTTTTCCTAGTCGATCTCTCACTTAATTCTCCATATTCTTCCCCTTTGTTTTTGAGTTTCTGCTTCACTTGAAATTAAGTTAATTTCTTATGTGAGTTCTTGATTTAATCCCTATTTCTCTCCCCCCTTGGCATCAACAAAAAGCCAAAGTACGTAACAAGTAGTAAAAAAAATATATACACTACTAATCATTCACAAGACATTCATTAAAGAATATAAACCAATCATGAAGCAAGAAACATGAATAGATCAAATATATAAAAACCACATAGTCATATAGCATAATTCATAATTGTTCAATCATAACATGCAAATAAAAGAAATACTAAATTGTTCAAATGTCATAATAATATAGCCAAATACACGGCTAGAAATCAAAGTACTAATAATATTAAACATAATAGAAAACTAAGATGATGGTGGTGGTGGTGGTGGTAGATCAAAGCTTGTACGGATGTAAGAGATATCTTCTTCGACCTTGGTGATTCTTGACTCCATTTCATTGAATCACATGTCCAGTTGTAACTCCAAAGTATCAAACCTTTCACCAACAAAGGTTTAAAGACCATCGAACCTATCCAAACTCTTTTGAAGAAGTGAGGAATCTTAATCTTCTCCACCATGTAAATGTCCTTCGTCATCAATGGGTCGAGCACCCTTTTTCACCCAAGAGCCATTGTCGCAACCTACCCTTCGGCGGGAGGGCGATGCGAGACTCACGGGTGCGTCTTCCAAGAAAGGAATACGCGCGGAGTCGCCACCAAATGTCTATCTCATGCATACATTTTAAAAACACATTAAAAGCATCAAAGAGTTACATATAAGAACGTAAGAGAAATAAAAGAAAACCGACAAAAAAGGAAGTCATGATATTGCACAAGATTAGAAGGCCTAACTCTCTAAAAACAGTCCCTAGTGGAGTCGCCAACTGTCGCAACCTACCCTTCGGCGGGAGGGCGATGCGAGACTCACGGGTGCGTCTTCCAAGAAAGGAATACGCGCGGAGTCACCACCAACGTTTATTTGAGAAAAACGTCGGAAAAACCGGAAAAGACGTGGTCTACGAACTTTAAGTGAAAGGTTCCGGAGTTGTATTTACGCACGGGGAAGGTATTAGCACCTCACGCGTCCGTCACAAAGGACAACAACCTTTAATCAAGTGTGCGAATATGACTTCAATTTGTGTTATCTTCCCTTTTTTACGTTCTTATGTCTTTTTATGCCTTTTTATATGTTTATCTTTTTGTGGTCGACAAGGGTGTTTCCCTTGCTCCTACATATTCCTCAATTGTGATAAGGAAATCAGACCTACGTAGTTCTTTGAGAACTAAACGTTGGTTAAGTTGTTTTTTAATCTTTTTTTGCAAGATATATTTTGACTGAACAAATGTTGTTTAAGGCATTGGACCATTAAACGATCTTTTGTTTTTGAAAGGAGAGAAACGTTAAGGCATTGGACCATTAACGATCTCTTGGTTTTGAAAGGAGAGAAACGTTAAGGCATTGGACCATTAACGATCTCTTGGGGTGGTCGAAAAAAGTGGGGCTTTTGCTCCTACATATCCTCAATTGCGATGAGGAAATCAGACCTACATAGTTCTTGCAAAAGCGGTAAAGTTACATGTTGATTTTATGCTTTTGAACGGTCCATGTTAACCGATAAAAGCAAAGAGGACCGTTTAAGGCGTTGGACCTTAAAACGGTTTTAAGTGACTTTTGCAGACAAAGCTTGATTTGTGAGTTGATTTTAGCCTTAGTTTCACTTTGGTTATTAGTCAATTGATCCAAGGAAACTTCCAAAGAAAAACGTCCGATTGATTTTTTATTATTATTTTATTCAAAGATATTTTTGATTATTTTATTATTATTTTTCAAGATATTTTGATTATTTTATTATTATTTTTGTTTTTTTTAGTTCAACCGAGGTTACAGCGTGAACGATCGATTAGATTTTGTTTTAAAAGTGATTAAACGATATTACAACACAAATGATCGGTTGAAACTCATTTTATCATTTATTAGGTGAGAAAACGGCTTAAATAAAACAAGAAATGAATTGAAAGTCTCGGATTCGAAAACTTACCCGTTGAAGAACGAAGAACGAACGAAGAACGGATGAAGAACGGTGAAGAACAACGGAAAACCTTCACGGATTTGCTCACGGAAACATCTTGGAAGTGTTACGGAAGCACCTCGACATGGATTTTCTTTACGGAAACAATTTTTTCCACCCAAAACAGCTGAAATGCATAGCCAGGGGGCTGAGGGATCCTTAGAACAACCCCCTTTAGCCTACTTATAGGAAAAAAGGGGAGGAGGTTGCCGCCCAGCTCGCCCAGGCGAGCTGGTTGCTT
Organism: Glycine max; assembly: GCF_000004515.6. NCBI lineage: Eukaryota > Viridiplantae > Streptophyta > Magnoliopsida > Fabales > Fabaceae > Glycine > Glycine max. The sequence goes on from NC_038244.2 coordinate 27,945,527, forward strand.
CCTCCAGAAGCAATCAAGCTTCGAAAAATACTCTGGTAGGCAAATTCAAAATTTCAAAATTGCTATTTGCACCCCCATTTTTATAAGTTCACCCCTTCTTTACTAATTTACGCAAAAGTTACGGAAGCCTTACAGAAGCCAATAGGACTTGATTTTCTTCTTTTTTTCTCTTCCTTCTCGCCCATATGAAGTGAAATATGCTTATTTAGGGTTATGGGAATTTTACAGAAGCATTACGGGTGTCCCGGAATCCCCGAAAGCCCAGGCGAGCTAGGTTGCTTCCACCTTAAGCAAGAAAATGCCCAGAATCCTCTAGAAGGGCCCATATTTGAAAATTACTATTTGCACCCCCATTTTACCAAATACACCCCCTTTGCCCCTTTTTTTGCTGATTCTTTTTTCGTAACGTTACAAAACTTTACGAATTACGTAACGATACTTGTTTTCTTTCCGTAATGTCACAAAACCTTACGGATTACGCAATCACCCCTTCTTTGGCTTTTGGAATGTCACAAAATGACCATAATTTGTCTCTGCGCGTTTGTCACTCGACTCGCTGCTCCTGAATGACAAAGGGCGCAGAATGACCATAATTTGTCTCTGCGCGTTTATCACTCGACTTGCTGCTCCTGAATGACAAAGGGTGCAGAATGACCATAATTTGTCTCTGCACGTTTATCACTCGACTTGCTGCTCTTGAATGACAAAGGGCGCAGAATGACCATAATTTGTCTCTGCGCGTTTATCACTCGACTTGCTGCTCCTGAATGACAGAGGACGCAAAATGACCGTAATTTGTCTCTGCGCGTTTACCACTCGACTTGCTGCTCCTGAATGACAAAGGGCACAGAATGACCATAATTTGTCTCTGCGTGTTTATCACTCGTCGAGTCTTACAGATAGCAAGAGCGTGCAGATGACCATAATTTGTCTTCGCGTGTCATCGGGCCCGCCGCCTTTGGATGACAAAAGGCGCAGAATGACCGTAATTTTTCTCTGCGTGCCATCGGACACGATTGTGTTTGAATGGCAAAAAGGTGAGCGGAATGACCATAATTTGTCTTCGCATGTCATCGGGCCCGCCGCCTCTGGATGACAAAAGGCGCAGAATGACCATAATTTGTCTCTGCGTGCCATCGGACATGATTGTGTCTGAATGACGAAAAGGTGAGTGGAATGACCATAATTTGTCTCCGCATGTCATCGTGCCCGCCGCCTCTGGATGACAAAAGGCGCAGAATGACCATAATTTGTCTTTGCGTGCCATCGGACACGATTGTGTCTGAATGGCGAAAAGGTGAGCGAAATGACCATAATTTGTCTTCGCATGTCACATGACCTCAGGGTCAGTATGACAGAGATTGTGGGGCGGCCGACAAAAGCGAGGCTCTTGCTCCTACGTATCCTCAATGAGGAACTCAGACCTACGTAGTTCTGGATAACTTGTGAGACTAAAATAGTCTTGGTGTTTTCTTCACTAAAAATGCGAACATACTTTAGTAAGGAGACAAAACTTCCAACTGATTAGAGCAACATATGCTTTTTGGATGAAAAACAATGTGTCTACCGGGGAAGGAGAGTATGCTGATTGAATTTTCTCGTAACCATAAATGAGATTTTTGATGTTTAGCATTTCGCTTCTAAATGACCATTTAAAGGAAACACTGGGTTCAACAAAAATAGAAGAAAATCACTCAAAGTGTATCGATCTCGCACAGGTAAGTGTTTCATCCTAATTCCGAACCATAGATATGTCATGACTTGACTTTGCAAATCATTTCCTATCAAATCAAGGATTACATGCGTGATCATGGATCAATAGGACTTTTTCTTGGGAATGGTTTGTTTTTTGTGGGAAATTTGGCTTTGAGTGTTCTCGACCTTTTCCTTTTCTGTTTTTGTTTAGTGTGAGGTGAACAAGTCACCGACGCACGGGATTTTGGTTGGCAACCAAAGGGAGAGGACCACTTTAGGTCGTGGTTTCCTTTCTTTTCTTGTTTACTTGGTGACAATTCTGTATTGTTCAGATATTGTCTGGTTCGAAGACCTTTTTGCATATTTCTTTTGTTTTCTTCCGATCCTTGATCGGGAATTTTCTTACTTCTGTTTGCTTTCTCCCACTCTTTGATTGGGAATTTTCCTTTTTGTTTTCTTTTGAGGGTAAGGTTTATGGTGAGTTGGTGGGACTTTGGCTTAAGGCTTGTAGAACGGATGAACATAATATATGTTAGGGTGTTGGTCTGGCCAGTGGTTCAGGGATAAAGGGGATGTCCCACATTATTTCCATGACACAAATGCAACAATGATGATTTGGAAATTTTATGCAAAACTAGTCATGCATGCACCTATGTGGACACTCAAGTGTCGAAAATTTTTTGGTCATGTGATGCTAGGGCTCATGATTCATTTTCTCTATTTTAGTCAACCGAGTGCTTTCAAAACATGTTCTCTTATCAATTCATGCATTCATCCGAGTCCATTTTAGGCGTTCGAGAAAATTTTTACAGCATTCACCCTTCAGGTGTATACACATTTTCTTTCAAAAACTGGTTATGATCAGTGAATTTTTTCAAAGAAAAGCTGGAAGTTATCTGTTCTCAAAAACATGTTGGCTTTTCAGCTGAAAGATATATTTTTTGTTCTTGTTTGTTTTTGTTTTTTTTTTCATAAGGTATTTTGCTACCTAAACATGTGTATATTTTTTAGAGGTATTTTTGCTATGCATATCCAAGGTATCTTGCTACCTAAACATACATACATACATATATATATATATATATATATATATATATATATATATATATATATGTATTGTGAGGTATTTTTGGTATATACATGCATATCCAAGGTATCTTGCTACCTAAACATACATATATATATGTTTTGTGAGGTATCTTTTTGCTACATACATTCATATCTAAGGTATTTTCATACCTAAACACACATACATATATTTTGTGAGGTATGACTACCTTTCGAGCTTGTGCTTGTTTTATTTAAATTCCTAGGATCATGAGCAACTAGGTGCGTCCTACTATAAAAAGTGATCAAATAACAATAATAGATTCAAAAGGTACTAGGTTGCCTCCTAGTAGTTCATACATAAACACACATACATATATTTTGTGAGGTATGACTACCTTTCGAGCTTGCGCTTGTTTTATTTAAATTCCTAGGATCATGAGAAACTAGGTGTGTCCTACAATAAAAAGTGATCAAATAACAAACATAGATTCAAAAGGTACTAGGTTGCCTCCTAGTAGCGCTTCTTTAACGTCTTGAGCTGGACGCATGACGACTTGTCAGTCATGGACCTAGTACTTTGCTTACCTTAGGCTTTGGACTTGGTCGCCTATTGGTCGACCATGTGTCATAGGCAATACTCTAACATTTTTGTGGATGAGATGAGGGGCTCTGGAGGTGGCGGCGGTGCATTTGTTACATGTTGCTGGCCATCCCCAGGCTGTTGTGGTGTCTCGCCCTCTGCCTGCCCGGGGGCGCAATACTTCTTGATGAAAGCTTGGTTAGTAGGAGGCCTGATGACCTTGCTGGGGGTGACGGGCACTCCGTAGAACTGACAGAGGCCCATAATCAGAGCTGGAAACCCCAAGACCCTGTTGGACTTCTTTGGATCCACTGGGTGTCCTGCGGGCGCGATCCCTGCAAACAATAGATGACATCAGAAATCAGTTTGAACCATATGCATACTTACCTATGTCGCGATGGCATGACCTTGCCGGGGGGGTACGGGCACCCTGTAGGACTGATAGAGGCCCGTAACCAGAGCTGGAAACCTCAGGGCCCTGTTGGACTTCTCTGGGTCCACTGGGTGTCTTGTGGGCGCGACCCCTGCAAATAGTAGATGGCATTAGAAATCAGTTGGAAATAATGCATACCTACCTATGTCGGGACGACACAGGCCAATTAATACTTCCGCAGGGGGAGATCGGCATTACGGTCGTTGGGTAGAATGTTGCTAAGTAGAAATGTCATACATATCTGTGTAAGAGTGGTCATGTTGGTGCGCACGATCCGCACTTGTCTCTTTGTAGCAGCACGGGTGAAATCTTGCCTCGGTATGCATAGTAGTTGCGTGATAGCCTCCCTCTCTGGTTGTATTCGCACAGTCGGCGCCCTCCAATATCAGGGGGTGGCCCAAGAACTGATAAAAGGAAACTACTGGCCCCTTAATTGGGAGTGCAAGTCTTGGTTAAGCATTTAAGGGCAGAGGACCTTAAATTCTCTTAAGGTGCAGATGTGGAGCCCTCTGAAAGCGAGGATGCGTAGCCCTCTAAAGGTGAGGGAGTGTGCAGCCCTTCAAAGGCGAGGACGTGTCGCCCTCTAAAGGCGAGGGCCTGTAGCCCTCTGAAAAGGGGGACATGTAGTCCTTTGAAGGCGAGGGTGTGTAGCCCTCCGAAGGTGAGGACGTGTAGTCCTCTCAAGGGGAGGACGTATAATCCTCTGAAGATGAGGGTGTGTAGCCCTCTGAAGGTAAGGACGTGAAGTTCTTTGAAGGAGAGGACATGTAGTCCTCTAATGGCGAGGACGTGTAGTCCTCTAAAGGCGAGGGCGTGTAGCCCTCTGAAGGCGAGGAAGTGTAGTCCTCTGAAGGCGAGGACATGAGTCCTCTGAATGTGAGGACGTATGGCCCTCTAAAGGCGAGGACATGTAGTCCTCTGGAGGCGATGACGTGTAGTCCTCTGAAGATGAAGGTACATGACCCTCTGAAGGCAAGGCCGTGTAGTCCTCTGATGCCGAGGACGTGTAGTCCTCTAAAGGCAAGGGCGCGTAGCCCTCTGAAGGCGAGGAAGTGTAGTCCTCTGAAGGCGAGGACATGAGTCCTCTGAAGGTGAGGACGTATGGCCCTCTGAAGGCGAGGATGTGTAGTCCTTTGAAGGCGAGGACATGTAGTCCTCTAGAGGCAAGGACGTGTAGTCCTCTGAAGATGAAGGTACATGACCCTTTGAAGGCGAGGACGTGTAGTCCTCTGAAGGTGAGGGCGTGTAGCCCTCTGAAGGCGAGGGCGTGCAACCCTCTGAAGGTGAGGACGTGCAGTCCTCTGAAGGCGAGGACGTGCAGTCCTCTGAAGGTGAGGACGTGCAGTCCTCTAAAGGAGAGGGTACTAGTACCCAAGGGTCCACCCTTATGAGAAAGCATAAGATTGACTCATTTGAGAGGGTCGTTCATCCCAAATTCAAAAGATTTAGACATTAGATGTAGGAAATCTATGCAGTTAACATGATTTTTAGGGATGTAGATGCATGCAACCTTTTGTCGTGAAATTTGGTAAATGCGGACTTCATATGAAACAATGCAACGTAATGGAAAGTTGTACAATGTTCCTGACATTCTTTCCCTATTTTGTGATTTTTATTTTGATTTAATTTTTTTTTGGAAAACACAAATTGACTGTCCTTTTGAAATAGGTGATAATCCTTGCAACCTTATCCTATCTTTTGCTAATCTCTCCGGGAACTCCCTCAGAGTGTATGTTCTGTTTGGTTTAGTCACTTGACCATTTGGGAGTGACGGCAATGGAATCGTTTGATGTTTAATCAATCCATTGAAATCCCAGGATTTGCCCCCCCCCCTTTTTTTTTGTTTAAAAACATGGATGGATGAGAACTTTTGATCTACCCCTATGCTCGCTTAAGGCTCATGCGCGGTGCCCCTCATTGCCCCAGTGTAAGGCTTTGAGGTACCAATCGTTGTCTTTCGTCATGACCTTGTAGCAGGGAACCTATTGGGTGAGAACTTCTAATCTGCCCCTAGGTTCACTTGAGGTTTAGGCACGATGCCCCTCATTGCCCCAGTGTAGGGCTCTGAGGTATCCATCGTTGTTTTATTTTTCACAACCTTGTAGCAAGGAAGAATGAAAGAAGCAATTGATTCTTCCAAAAACAGTTTTCCAAGGACGAGAAATAGTTGAAGGATTTTTTTTTAGTTGATGGATTAAGTCAAATAACTCCTATTCTTGATAACTCACTTCTCTAGGAATGATAAAATGAGGTCACATGAATGTCTATATTTTTACTTGAAAACACAGTCAATCAAATACCTTTTTTTTTCTTTTATTTTGAAACTTATTTGTTTTGAACTTTACTCGTTGTTTTACGGCACCCCCATCAATGTGCAAGACGAGTAATCTCTGATTGAATGGTATTTGAAGTCAACACTCAGGAGTGCAGGTCGCTTGAGCAAACAAACCAATGGCTTGCACTCATATTCCGGTGGAAGTGAATAAGCAAAGATGTGTTTATGAGAGGATGAGGGACAAAAAATGTCAAATTTATCCATTTAGCATTGTGACTATGGTTTATAATAATGGCATAAACTGGAAAATTCTGATGAGTTATTAGAGACATCTAACAACAGCTTTCAAAATTTCCCCATGTGTGGTGTCGCTTGTCAACGTTAGGATTCACAAGCGATTCTCCTCAAATTTCAGCCAGCCCGCATCAATTAGACTTTGCACCTTACGCTTCGAGGTCATATAGTGCTCAATGGAATGTCCCGGAATTCCTGCATGATATGCACATGTTACGTTCGAGTCGTATCCTCGGAGAAATGGAGGTTGAGGAATCTTGGTTGGGGTTATGGCTACCATTGAATTATCGAGTGGATATGGGAGTAAGTCAGCATAGGACACCGGAATTAGGGTGAATTCTATAGGCTTTTTGCTGGAAGATTCCTTCCTTGGTTGGTGTTTTGGTTCGTGCCAAAGGTGGTGTTTAGCATTGGTTGTGTGGTAGGTGGGTTTTGTGGTTGATTTAGGGATGGCCTTTGTGGATAACTGGGTGGTAGGTAAGGAGAAGGGTTGTTATTGGCTAAGTAATGACATTGTTGGGTTGGTGGGAAACTTGGCCGTATAGGAATGGCAGTCACAACATGGGTTTCTCCCTCATCCTCACCCTCTTCATTTGCCCCAGTTTTCTCATTCATCCAAGCAGGATGATTAAATTTGTCTCTTTTCAGATCCGCTTCAACCCTTTCCCCGGCGAAGACCAAATCCGCAAAGCTTGAAGGTGCGTACCCCACCATTTTTCATAGTAAAACACTGGTAATGTGTCTACTATTATTGTGATCATCTCTTTCTCCGTCTTTGTAGGTGCCACTTGAGTTGCCAAGTCTCTCCATCTTTGGGCGTATTCTTTGAAAGATCCGTGCCCCCTTTTTGCACATGTTCTGTAGTTGCATCCTATCCAGAGCCATATCAGAATTGTACTGACACTGCCTAACGAAGGCAACCATTAGGTCCTTCCAAGAATGGACTCAGGAAGGTTCCTAGGTTAGTATACCAGGCGACAGTTGTCCCAGTAAGACTTTCTTGGAAAAATGTATAAGTAGTTTCTCATCTTTTGCGTATGCCCCCACCTCCCGACAATACATCTGTAGATGGTTCTTGGGGCAAGTAGTCCCCTTGTACTTGTCAAAGTCCGACACCTTGAACTTGGGAGGGGTGATGATATTGGGTACTAGGAACAACTCTTCTAGGTTAGCAAAGGCATAATCTTCGCCTCCTTCAATGTCCCTGAGCCTTTCCTCTAGCTGATCCAACTCTCCCATTTCTTCCATAGCATGAGGGTTTTTACCCGGTGTGGAATGCAAGGGGTGTGGTTGTGGGTGATATTGAGGGCCCTCCAAAGTGTTTTGCAAGGGTATACCACCAACTGCTTGCCCTTCAGTGGCATATCCGAGGCAAGGCTCGAAGTCGGCTAGATTGTGGTGGGGAATTTCATGTGTCTCCACCACGGTTTAAGAGACATGTGCATGATCAGTTTGGGGTTGTTAGCTCTCAATGAGTATGGAAGTGGAGTTATTGACATTCTTATTGGGAGTGTACGCCACATTGGGTGGCGTATAGTTGGGAGGCCAAACATATGACGGGAAGGCGTGCTTGTTTTGAATTTGCACATAATAGGGGCCGCCCGTAATTCCCAAATCTTTGCCCACCATATCTGAGGTTGGATGATTCATTTGGCTGAGATCAGATGGGGGCATCGGGTTCACCTTAGCAACTGCGCTAGTAGCAGCAACTGCAACCGTATTGGCTTCCATTATCTTCTTCATGCTCATCATGGCCTCCACCATTGTGGCCATTTTCTCCTTCATGGCCTCCATGTCGGCCTTCATCTGCTCTTGCACCTCCTCTACTTCACCCATTACTCTAGCTCTAGCACAGGTTCGGTAAGCCGCACTGACCTCCATTATCTCCTTTATGCTCATCATGGCCTCCATCATTGTGGCCATTTTCTCTTTCAAGGCCTCCGTGTCGGCCTTCGTTTGCTCTTGCACCTCTTCTACTTCACCCATTACTCTAGCTCTAGCACAGGTTCGGTAAGGGCGCCGTAAAGCGTGTTTTTTTCTTTTTGATAATAATGATTAAGTTCATTTTTTTCCAAGGAAAGAATGCAATGAGCAATGCAACCAATGAAAAGGATGGATGTATGCGAATGATGCATAGTTGAAGTATTGCGAATTTTAACGCAGGACATGGGGTTGAATCAATTTAGATTTTCAACATGGTCCATGACATCTTTGTCAAGGTGAAACTGGAAGTAACAAGGACATCAACAATCCTAAATGTGTTTGGCAGTAGAGAAGCAGCGATGTAACTCGATCCATCTTTTGCCCCAATTTTTGCAAGATGGTTACTTCCATGCTTCAACCTGACTTGATGAACCTTTTCGTAAAAGCATGAGCTTGGTTCAACCCCATAATCCAAGGAATGGCAATTTCGATCGCCAATACTTTGACAACATTTCATAGAGATGAAAGACTCGGGAATACGCATGCTATGCATGGAAAATGTAATTATGAGATTGAGATGCCCAAAGAAACATCATTTCCTAGTTAATCACGCATTAGGTACCATGCTCAATCATTTTGTTTTGTTTTTTTTTTTTTTTTTTTAGAAATGGGTTTATGATCCCAACATGGTTGACTCATGGTACCTAACACATGCAACTAATAATGTAGTGTGAATTTTCACGCTTCTTTTTTTTGTTTTTGTTTTGCAGAGGAAAACACAAGGATCATGCATGAGCAAACATGAAAACAAAAGGTATGTAGTTTGTAGAACAAAAAGTATGTTGAACGCATATGCATGATGATGCAATGATTCATGCAAAATGTGAGGCTGGAATATGATAACGGAAAAATGCAGGAACGATATGTTCATTATGATGCCATGAAGAGATGCTTATGCGATGCATGATATGAATGCATTTGCGGACACGAGAGCCCGGAAAATTATCTCTTCTTACTTGCGCATTCGGGGGGCGCAGTGCCCCCCATGTGTGCAATTAAGAAGGTGATATGGATCTTTCGGCCTCCCATGACAAAAGATGAGACCAACATACAACGCGTGCGTGACGACATTATGTAGATGCACAAAAGCATAACACGGGGATGTGCACAGTATGGCAATATCCACAAATAATCATACAGCAAAGGCATACATGACATTTAGGTTATATGCATGACAGTGTTTAAAAGGCACGCAGCCTGTTTGCTTCGTGCCCCTATTTTAGGGACCTAAATGGGAGGAACTAAAAGGCTTTTAGTGATAATTCCCAAGGTGGTCATATCTCTCTTGATGGTTTCTAGAGGTATCATCCCCTTTGAAAAACATATTGCGGCAGTAGGGACTACCAACAACAATATGTTATCAAAGAGAAAAACTCTAGATGAGGGTTCACTGTTATCAAGCAAGTTGGAGACCTAGCATGACCACAGATTCACCTCCACTCCTTATGTTCCCATGGACTCGGGTATAGGGCCCATTTTCAACTCACCGTGTATGCAAATAGGGTTGGTGTTTGTGCGCATCAAATGAATAAATATCAATCTCATGCATACATTTTAAAAACACATTAAAAGCATCAAAGAGTTACATATAAGAACGTAAGAGAAACAAAAGAAAACCGACAAAAAAAGAAGTCATGATATTGCACAAGATTAGAAGGCCTAACTCTCTAAAAACAGTCCCTAGTGGAGTCGCCAACTGTCGCAACCTACCCTTCAGCAGGAGGGCGACGCGAGACTCACAGGTGCGTCTTCCAAGAAAGGAATACGCGCGGAGTCACCACCAACGTTTATTTGAGGAAAACGTTGGAAAAACCGAAAAAGACGTGGTCTACGAACTTTAAGTGAAAGGTTCCGGAGTTGTATTTACGCACGGGGAAGGTATTAGCACCTCACGCGTCCATCGCAAAGGACGACAGCCTTTAATCAAGTGTGCGAATATGACTTCAATTTGTGTTATCTTCCCTTTTTTACGTTCTTATGTCTTTTTATGCCTTTTTATATGTTCATCTTTTTGTGGTCGACAAGGATGTTTCCCTTGCTCCTACGTATTCCTCAATTGTGATAAGGAAATCAGACCTACGTAGTTCTTTGAGAACTAAACGTTGGTTAAGTTGTTTTTTTTTAATCTTTTTTTGCAAGATATATTTTGAATGAACAAATGTCGTTTAAGGCATTGGACCATTAAACGATCTTTTGTTTTTGAAAGGAGAGAAACGTTAAGGCATTGGACCATTAACAATCTCTTGGTTTTGAAAGGAGAGAAACGTTAAGGCGTTGGACCATTAACGATCTCTTGGGGTGGTCGACAAAAGCGGGGCTTTTGCTCCTACGTATCCTCAATTACGATGAGGAAATCAGACCTACGTAGTTCTTGCAAAAGTGGTAAAGTTACATGTTGATTTTATGCTTTTGAACGGTCCATGTTAACCGATAAAAGCAAAGAGGACCGTTTAAGGCGTTGGACCTTAAAACGGTTTTAAGTGACCTTTGCGGACAAAGCTTGATTTTGAGTTGATTTTAGCCTTAGTTTCACTTTGGTTATTAGTCAATTGATCCAAGGAAACTTTCAAAGAAAAACGTCCGATTATTTTTTTTTATTATTTTATTCAAAGATATTTTGTTTATTTTATTATTATTTTTCAAGATATTTTGATTATTTTATTATTATTTTGCTTTTTTTTAGTTTAACCGAGGTTACAGCGTGAACGATCGGTCAAATTTTGTTTTAAAAATGATTAAACGATATTACAACACAAATGATCGGTTGAAATTCATTTTATCATTTATTAGGTGAGAAAACGGCTTAAATAAACTGTAAAAGCGCGTTAAAGACGGAAGAAAAGAAATCCGAAAATGAACGAAATAAAGATGAAAGCCAAAAAAACAAGAAATGAATTGAAAGTGTCGGATTCGAAAACTTACCCGTTGAAGAACGAAGAACGGATGAAGAACAGTGAAGAACGACGGAAAACCTTCACGAATTCGCTCACGGAAACATCTCGGAAGCATTACGGATGCACCTCGGCTTGGATTTTCTTCACGGAAACAATTTTTTCCACCTAAAACAGCTAAAATGCATAGTTAGGGGGTTGAGGGATCCTTAGAACAACCCCCTTCAACCTATTCATAGGAAAAAGGGGGAGGAGGTTGCCGCGGGCGAGCTGGGTTGCTTCCTCCAGAAGCAATCAAGCTTCGAAAAATACTTTGAAAGACCCAATTCAAAATTTCAAAATTGCTATTTGCACCCACCATTTTGATAAGTTCACCCCTTCTTTCGTAATTTACGGAAAAGTTACGGAAACCTATAGGACTTGATTTTCTTCTTTTTTTTCTCTTCCTTCTCACCCATATTAAGTGAAATATGCTTATTTAGGGTTATGGGAATTTTACGGAAGCATTACGGGTGACCCGGAAGCCCCGGAAGCCCATTTTTTTAACAAAATGGGGGAGGTGGTTGCCACCTAGCTCGCCCAGGCGAGCTAGGTTGCTTCCACCTTAAGCAAGAAAATGCCCAAAAACCTCTAGAAGGGCCCATATTTGAAAATTATTATTTGCACCCCCCATTTTACTAAATACACCCCTTTCCCCCCTTTTTTTGCTGATTCTTTTTTCGTAACGTTACGGAACTTTACGAATTACGTAAAGATACTTGTTTTCTTTCCGTAATGTCATGAAACCTTACGGATTATGCAATCATCCCTTCTTTGGCTTCCGGAATGTTACGGAACTTTACGGATTGCGCCTTAACACGTCTTTTCAAATCCTGACATGTCGCGAAACTTCATGGATTGCCTAACGATGGGTGTCAAGTACCTCGAAGTGGTTAAATGAGGGTCGCATCCCAACAAACGGATGGTCCTCGACAGTTAATCCTTTGAAATCTTTTGTATATGGGAAAGGGAAGAATCAAAAGAATTCTCAGACTGAGTCATTTTGAATTCTTTGACAAGGGAGAAGGGAGACACAAAAGAATTCAGGCGGTTAGTCCTTTGTTCTTTTGGAAAGGGAGAAGAGAGACACAAAAAGAATTCAGGCGATTAGTCCTTAGCGAATTCTTTTTGGCAAAGGGAGAAGAGATGAAAAGAATGAATAGCACAAGTTTTCAAGGTTTAGAAAACCTGAAAACTTTGGAAAGCTTTTTGGCACAATGAAGAAGAAGAAGTTCAAAGAGACTCGGAAATCAATGTGGAAAAATTGCTTGTGTAAAGAATGAATTGGAAAAGATAGATGTATAGATTGATTGATTTGAAATGCAAAACAAAGCCTTGCTTTTATAGACTCTTCATGTCTAGTCAAGAGAACCATTAGAAGAGTTAAGACTTTTAGAAAAACTTAAAACCAATTTGAAAAAGTCAAAAAACTATTTGAAGAGTTACATCTTTTGATTTGTTCCGAAACTATCACTGGTAATTGATTACCAAATTAGTGTAATCGATTAGACAAAGCTTTTTTGTGAAAGGATGTGACTCTTCACATTTGAATTTGAATTTCAACGTTCAAGTACACTGGTAATCGATTACCAAAACATTGTAATCGATTACAACATTTTGAAATCAATTGGAACATTGTAAATTCAGTTGAAAACTTTTTCAAAAACATTTTGCTACTGGTAATTGATTACAACAATCTGGTAATTGATTACCAGAGACTAAAAACTTTGGTAAACAAGTTTTGAGAAAAATCCATGTGCTACTCAGTTTTTGAAAAAACTTTTTCATACTTATCTTGATTAAGTCTTCTCTTGATTCTTGAATCTTGAGTCTTGAATCTTGATCTTGATTCTCGGAACTTGAATCTTGAAACTTGATTCTTGATTCTTGAAATCAAATTTCCTCTTGAACCTTGAAGTGTTCTTGATTCAATCTTGAACATCTTGAACTCATTCTTTGATTCTTGAGATCATCATCTTTGTTATCATGAAGTGTTCTTGACCTTTGAGCTTTTTGTCATCACCTTTGTTATCATCAAAACTTCTTTGAATCAATCTTGATTCATCATGAAGCTTGCTTCTTCAATCTCCCCCTTTTTGATGATGACAACTTTTGAAATCAAGAAACACACACACACACTTTTTCCTAGTTGATCACTCTCATAAATTTCCATTCTCCCCCTTTGTTTTTGAATTTATGCTTCTCTTAAAATGAAGTTGATTACTCATGTGAGTTCTTGATTTAATCCCTATTTCTCTCCCCCTTTGGCATCAACAAAAAGCCAAAGTGCGTAACAAGTTTGAAACACACAAATACAACTAAGTATCCACACAACATTCATGAAAAATATAAACCAAATCATGAAGCAAGAACCGTGAATAGATCAAATATAAAAAAATTCACATAGTCAAATAACATAATTAATATTTGTTCAAACATACCATGCAAATAAAGAAATAGTAAATTGTTCAATTATCATAATAATATAGCCAAATACAAGGTTGGAAATCATAGTACTTGTAATATAAATAATAGAAAACTAAGATGATGGTGGTGGCGGTGGTGGTAGATCAAAGCTTGAACGAATGTAAGACACATCTTCTTCAACCTTGGTGATTCTTGACTCCATCTCATTGAAGCGCATATCCACTTGTAATTCCAAAGTGTCAAACCTTTCACCAACAAAGGTTTGAAGGCCATCAAACCTGTCCAAAATCTTTGAAAGAAGAGATGAATCTTCTCCATCATGTCCTTCTTCACCAACATGTCGAGCACCCTTCTTCACCCAAGAGCCATCATGCTCTTTTTGATAACCAAAGGATGCTATGACTGAAGCGCCTATAAGGAAGGATCTCTTGATTGGAACATAGGGTTCAGAATCAAGAGGGATGTTGAAGTGTTGAAGGAAAAGGGTGACTAGATGAGGATATGGCAAAGGAGCATTCAATCGCAATGCCTTATGCATGCGATATCTAACAAGATGTGCCCAATCAATTTGTAAACCTTTATGAAAGGCCCACATAACAATGAGATCTTCTTCAGAAACCTGTGCAAGGTTTGAAGATCTCAAAAGCAAGATGCGAACAATTAGATAATGAAGGATTCAGCTTTCAAAAGCCAATGATCCGACAAGAAGCCCTCCGGTCATATCCGCTTGGTTGGTGCAAACCAACCAGCGGGCATCATACACAGAAAAATCAAACTTCTAATCGTCAATCAGTGCACCTTCAAATGGTACACCTTCACTTGGCAATTGGGTTAAATCATAGAATAGGGACTGGTCAATGACCATCTTAATCCCATAAACCTCAGACATTAGGGTGCCTTCTTCGATTTCTAAGTTTGAATAGAAGGCTTTGACTAGATAAGAATAAACAGGCAATTTTAAAGACATGAAAGGAATAAGATTGGAGTTTTCAAATGCTTGAAATCATTCAAAACTCTCATTTGAAAAGAAATCCATATCTATGAATTTTGGGTCAGTAATGGAACGAGAGGAAAAGAGGTTTGTGTACTGTATCCACTATTCCTCTGATGAAAACAATGATCCAGAGGGAATGGATGAAGGAATTGGCGTTTCCTGTGACCCGGAATGTCGTTGACTTCGACTCGAAGTGCCCTTTCACTTCTTTGATGGTTCCGCCATTTGAAGAGATTTTTCAAAATTTCAATCGGTTCAAATGAAAGAGAATGAAAAAAGATAAAGTTTGGGCTTTGTAGAGAGTGATTAGGACAAGAAATGAGTGAGATATGGCTGGAGAAAGATTTGGGGGCGAGGGTTTTCGAGAGAGAGAAAAGTTGCAGGTTTCAGAATTTGAAATCTGAATTTATAGGTGCAGGGACGCGTTGTAATCAATTACACAAATATGGTAATCGATTACCAGAGAGCAACATTGCCAAAAATAACTGCTTGTAATCGATTACACTATTATGGTAATCGATTACCAGAGGTTATTTTGGCCAGAAAACAAAAACCAAAAGACTTTCTAGGAGAAAAGAAATTTTGAATGATTATTAAAATACTTTTTAAAGAAAAAAATATATTAAGAATACTTTATGAGTAATTCTCTATCATGTAGTTCATATATCATATCATGCAAAAAACATTAAAACATGTAGATAAACAAATATATCAAAACAATCAAACACAAGTATGAAGAATATTGATTATAGATATTATTCAAATATATGAATGAATATTTCATGCAAATAAGATGAAATCAATCAAGAACACATACTCATAATTTTCAAACAATCAAAAACAAACAAATAAGAAATTGTTAGTCATCATAATCAAATTTATTGAAGAAAAATTTCAACTTAAAAGAAATTTTAATAAGAGAATGGTTTTTGATATTACCTTTTTCAAGATTAAAGTGTCTATATCTTCAAAGATGAGGATCATACTTTTTCTCCTTGTTTTTCATTCTTGAGAGATGTTCTCATCACTTTCATAATCTTTGGTTAGAAGATTAATTTTCTTTTCTGAACCATCGGATGAATCATTGTCATCCCATGCAATGTAGGCTTTCTTAGTTTTTCTTTCACCAAACCTTTTCTTTTCACTTTTCTCAGGCCATTCTTCATTTGAAGGACAATTGGCCTTGATGTGACCAATTTGGTTGCATTTTTAACACCTAAGGACTTGAGAATCATCTTGTGATTTTCTTCCATTGTTGAAGTTCTGACGCCTATCAATTCTTCTTTTCTTGATAAATTTGTGAAATTTCTTTACAAAGAAAGAAAAATCTTCTTCATCATCTGAATCTTCTTCTTCGTTTTCTTCTTGTATTGATGATGAGGCTTTAAGGGCTATACTTCTCTTCTTTTTGTCATTTTCTTCATTTTGATTAAGGCGTTGAAGTTCCATCTCGTGTTCTTGCAATTTACCAAATAAAGTAGCAAGAGACATGGAAGATAGATCTTTACTTTCAGAAATAGCAGTTACCTTGGACTGCCATTCCCTACTTAAACATCTTAAAACTTTGTTAATTAAATCTTCATTAGGAAAGATTTTTCCTAAAGATGCAAGGTGGTTTACTATATGTGTAAATCTTTTCTGCAAACTATGGATATTTTCATTAGGGTTCATCCTAAATAATTCATATTCATGGGTAAGAGTATTGATTCTAGACCTTTTTACATCAATGGTTCCTTCATGGGTTAATTGGAGAGTATCCCACATCTCCTTGGCATTAGTACAATTTGACACTCTAAAATACTCATCTATTCCTAGGGCTAAAGTGATAATGTTTTTGGCTTTGAGATCAAACTGGATTCTTCTCCTATCCTCTTCTGTCCACTTATCTCTAGGTTTTTGGGCTGTAGTGCTTGTGCTTACATATACTATAGTGGGTATGTGTGGTCCTATTTCTATTGCTTCCCAAATATTTAGATCTATGGCTTCAATGAATATCTGCATACGAGTTTTCCAATAATGGTAACCCTCACCATTGAAAATGGGTGGTCTGTGAATGGAATTTCCTTCAGGAAACAAGGGATTTGAATAGGCCATGAATCTTGAAGCGGTTAGACTTTCTACAAGATACTTGCTCTGGTACCACTTGTTCAGAATAATTAAGAAGGGGGGGGGGGGTTGAATTAATTATTCCTAAACCTTTACTAATTAAAAAATTACTCTTCTGAGGCTTTTACTATATTGTTAAGCGAATAAAGAGCGGAAGAGAAACTTAACCAAAAGTAAAAGCAGAAATTAAAATGCATAGCAGAAATTAAAAGAGTAGGGAGGAAGAAGACAAACACACAAGAGTTCTATACTGGTTCGGCAACAACCCGTGCCTACATCTAGTCCCCAAGCGACCTACGGCCCTTGAGATTTCTTTTCAACCTTGTAAATTTGTTTACAAGCAAAGATCCACAAGGAATGTACCCCCCCTTGTTCTTTTTGAACAACCTAGTGGATGTACCCTCCACTAGAACTGATCCACAAGAGATGTACCCTCTCTTGTTCTCAGTCACAACAACCCAAGTAGATGTACCCTCTACTTGTACCACAAAGGATGTACCCTCCAATGTGTTAAGACAAAGTTCTCAGGCGGTTAGTCCTTTGAAACTTTGTGAATGGGGAAACAAAAGAATTCTCAGGTGGTTAGTCCTTTGAAATATTTTGTATATGGGAAAGGGAAGAATCAAAAGAATTCTCAGACTGAGTCATTTTGAATTCTTTGACAAGGGAGAAGGGAGACACAAAAGAATTCAGGCGGTTAGTCCTTTGTTCTTTTGGAAAAGGGAGAAGAGAGACACAAAAAGAATTCAGGCGGTTAGTCCTTGGCGAATTCTTTTTGGCAAAGGGAGAAGAGATGAAAAGAATGAATAGCACAAGTTTTCAAGGTTTAGAAAACCTGAAAACTTTGGAAAGCTTTTTGGCACAATGAAGAAGAAGAAGTTCAAAGAGACTCGGAAATCAATGTGGAAAAATTGCTTGTGTAAAGAATGAATTGGAAACGATAGATGTATAGATTGATTGATTTGAAATGCAAAACAAAGCCTTGCTTTTATAGACTCTTCATGTCTGGTCAAGAGAACCATTAGAAGAGTTATGACTTTTAGAAAAACTTAAAACCAATTTGAAAAAGTCAAAAAACTATTTGAAGAGTTACATCTTTTGATTTGTTCAGAAGCTATCACTGGTAATCGATTACCAAATCAGTGTAATCGATTACACAAAGCTTTTTTTGTGAAAGGATGTGACTCTTCACATTTGAATTTGAATTTCAATGTTCAAGCACACTGGTAATCGATTACCAAAACATTGTAATCGATTTCAACATTTTGAAATCAATTGGAACATTGTAAATTCAGTTGAAAACTTTTTTCAAAAACATTTTGCTACTGGTAATCGATTACAACAATCTGGTAATCGATTACCAGAGATTAAAAACTCTTTGGTAAACAAGTTTTGAGAAAAATCCATGTGCTACTCAGTTTTTGAAAAAACTTTTTCATACTTATCTTGATTAAGTCTTCTCTTGATTCTTGAATCTTGAGTCTTGAATCTTGATCTTGATTCTCGGAACTTGAATCTTGAAACTTGATTCTTGATTCTTGAAATCAAATTTCCTCTTGAACCTTGAAGTGTTCTTGATTCAATCTTGAACTCATTCTTTGATTCTTGAGAGCATCATCTTTGTTATCATGAAGTGTTCTTGACCTTTGAGCTTTTTGTCATCACCTTTGTTATCATAAAAAATTCTTTGAATCAATCTTGATTCATCATGAAGCTTGCTTCTAGAGATTGTTCAATGACCATTTTAATCCCATAAACTTCAGAAATTAAAGTGTCGTCTTGGATTTCTAGGTTTTAATAGAAGGCTTTAACTAAATTAGAGTAAACATGTAATTTTAAAGACATGAAAGGAATAAGATTGGAGTTTTCAAATGCCTGAAAGCATTTAAAACTCTCATTTGAAAAGAAATCCATATCAATGAATTTTGGATCAATAATGGAACGAGAAGAGAAGAGATTTGTGTACCGTATCCGCTATTCTTCAGATGAAAAAAATTAGGCAAAGGGAATAGAGGAAAGTATCGGTGTTTCCTGAGTCTCAGAATGTCGTTGACTCCGACTCGAAGAACCCTTTTGCTTCTTTGATGGTTCCGCCATTAGAAGGGATTATTTGAAATTTCAATCGGTTCAAATGAAAGAGAATAAAAAAATATGAAGTTTGGGCTTTGTGGGGAGTGATTAGGTCAAGAAATGGGTGAGATATGGCAGAAGGGAGAATTGGGGACGAGGGTTTTTGAAAAAGAGGGAAGATGCAGATTTTTGATTTTGAAATTTGAATATATGGGTGCAGGGACACATTGTAATTGATTACACTAATATGATAATCGATTACCAGAGAGCATTTTAGTAAAAAATAACTGCCTGTAATCGATTACACTAATATGGTAATCGATTACCAGAGAGCATTTTAGCTAAAAAATAAAAGCTGATTGACTTTTAGGGGAAAAGGGATTTGAATGAGTATCATAATACTTTCTTAGAGAAAAAAATATATATTAAAAAAATACTTTATGAATAAATCTTAATCAAATAATTCACATATCATATTCAAAATCATGCATAATTATTTAAAAGAAATATGTATATCTATATATTCAATTATATCACAATAATCAACTCAACTCAAGTAATGAAGAATAAAGATCATAAATATTATCAAAATTTTAAAGGAGACTTCATGTTTAAAAATAAACTCAATCAAGAACATATAAACACATACTCACAGTTTCAATCAACCAGAACAAACAAAATAAAATTTTGTTAGTCATCATAATCAAATTAATTGAAAGGAAAATTTCAACCTAAAATAAATTTTAATCAAGAGAATGGTTTTGATGTTACCGTTTTCATGATTAAAGGTGTTTAGATCTTCAAAGATGAAAGTCATACTTTTGATTTTTGTTTAATCTTCTTGAGAAATGTTCTCATCACTTTCATAATCCTTGGTTAGAAGGTTGATTTCCTTTTATGAACCATCGGATGAATCATTGTCATCCCATGCAATGTAGGCCTTCTTGGTCCTTCTTTCATCATACCTTTTCTTGGTTGCACTTGTAACATCTAAGAACTTGAGAGTCTTCTTGTGATTTTCTTCCATTGTTGAAATTCTGACGCCTCTCGATTCTTCTTTTCTTGACAAATTTCTGAAACTTCTTCACAAAGAGTGAGAAGTCTTCTTCATCATCTGAATCTTCTTCTTCATTTGCTTCTTGCATTGATGATGAGGCTTTAAGGGCTATACTTCTCTTCTTTTTGTCGGTTTCTTCATTTTGATAAGACATTGGAGTTCCATCTCATGTTCCTGCAATTTTTCAAATAAAGTAGCAAGAGACATAGAAGAGAGATCTTTACTTTCAGAAATAGCAGTTACCTTGGGTTGTCATTCCCTACTTAAGCATCTTAAAACTTTATTAATCAAATCTTCATTAGGAAAGATTTTTCCTAAAGAGGCAAAATGGTTAATTATATGTGTAAATCTTTTCTGCATGCTATGGATGTTTTCATTAGGGTTCATCCTAAACAATTCATACTCATGTGTAAGGGTATTGACTCTAGATCTTTTTACATTAGTGGTTCATTCATGTGTAAGTTGAAGAGTATCCCACATCTCCTTGGCATTTATGCAATTTGACACTCTAAAATACTCATCTATTCCTAGGGCTGAAGTAATTATGTTTTTGGCTTTAAGATCATACTAGATTCTTCTTCTATCTTCTTCTGTCCACTTATCTCTAGGTTTTTGTGTTGTGGTACTAGTGCTTACATCTACTCCAGTGCGTATGTAAGGTCCTATTTCTATTGCTTCAAAAATGTTTAAATCTATGGCTTCAATGAAAATCTGCATACGGGTTTTCCAATAGTGGTAACCCTCACCATTGAAGATAGGTGGTCTATGAATGGAATTTCCTTCAGGAAACAAAGAATTTGAAGAGGCCATGAATCTTGAAGTGGTTAAACTTTCTACAAGATACCGGCTCTAATACCACTTGTTGGATCAAGTGGCCTCGGAATAATTAAGAAGGGGGGGTTGAATTAATTATTAATGAACCTTTACTAATTAAAATTTACCCTTCTTAGGCTTTTACTATGTTGTTAAGAAAGTAAAGAACAGAAATATAAACTTAACCAAAAGTAAAAGTGGTAATTAAAGTGCACAACGGAAATTAAAAGAGTAGGGAGGAAGAAGACAAACACACAAGAGTTTTATACTGGTTCGACAATAACCAGTGCCTACATCTAGTCCCCAAGCGACCTACGTTCCTTGAGATTTCTTTTCAACCTTGTAAATTCGTTTACAAGCAAAGATCCACAAGGGATGTACTCTCCCTTATTCTCTTTGAACAACCTAGTGGATGTACCTTCCACTAGAACTGATCCACAAGAGATGTACCCTCTCTTGTTCTCAGTCACAACAACCCAAGTAGATGTACCCTCTACTTGTACCACAAAGGATGTACCCTCCAATGTGTTAAGACAAAGTTCTCAGGCGGTTAGTCCTTTGAAACTTTGTGAATGGGGATACAAAAGAATTCTCAGGCGGTTTGTCCTTTGAAATCTTTTGTTTATGAGAAAGGGAAGAATCAAAAGAATTCTCAGACTGTGTCATCTTTAATTCTTTGACAAGGGAGAAGGGAGACACTATGGCATCCCTAAATAATGACTGGTTTAATAGTAATAAATTAAATAGCAAAAACCATGGGAATTTTTTTTTCGCACTGTTATTTATTTCACGGTAATTAATTTCAGAAGGAAAATTATCACTATAGAGTCCTGAGTAGCCAATTCACAACTCTATTCGGATTCATTTCTTTCTAATCACTTATAATCTCCAAACTATTTTTCTTTTTCAGAAAAAAAATACCAGCCATCATTTTGGGTCGTCACGTGAGAAATAATAAGGTGCGGTCAGTAAACTCTTTTCAAATAAAGTTTGTTAACATTTCTTTTTCAAATAACAAGATAAAACATAATTGTTTTCATCATCAAAAACTGTCCAAAACATGAGAGTTTGCAAAATAGCACAGTGACATCCAGAGCAAAGGTAACAACTGTGGTGGCTTCAGCCACAATATATATACAATCATCAAAATTTCTATACAAGAGGTCTTCCCACCCAAAAATCAAAAGAGTAAACCTAGCAGTCTAAACTAGATACACCCACCCACAAAAGTATGTACGCTTAATCTAAGGAGTCGTCTGCTATGATGAAGAGTCATCACTATTCGCTGTCCCTCTAGGGCCACTCTCCTCTGTAGAGTTTGCCTCAGATGCAGGCATAATATCCTCTGGAGAATCAACATCAGGGAGCGGGTCCTCATCATCCTCTGGTAAGTCAGGGGCATCCATAGCAGGTTCAGGAGATAACTCCCCTGGGTCCTCTTCAAGATCCTCTTTAGAGGATGACACCTCTATCAATTGAACAGGCTCAACTAGTCGATATGGAGTAGGCGTAGGTAGTATCCACTCCACAGGCTGCTGAAGTGTGCGAGCGGGTTGCTCCGGATGTACTAGCGAAGTAGCAGTGAGTCGAACTGTGCCACGGAATCGGCACCTCTCATTGCCTTTGAGGGTCTCCCAAACACCCTCTTGGCACTCCATCACGACGCGATCATGGATCAACTGCGCTTCCATCGCGATCTACAAGAGATAAAAGAAAGGGGGTAGACTCTTTCACAAGAAATCTAACTACACAGGTAACAATACAATGCGTCCCATAACGGCTACGCACAATCAAAATGTCTTTTTCAAGAGATTTCCTCTTTGGTAATCGATTACCAAAGTATGTAATCGATTACCAGTGCCCAAAAACGAATTACAACAGCCATTGCACATTGGAACTTAAAATTTACACTGTGTAATCGATTACACATAAATGGTAATCGATTACCAGCAACATATAGCACTGTGTAATCGATTACACACAAATGGTAATCGATTACCAGCAGCTACTGAACGTTCTGTTTCAATTTTTAAACCCTGTAATCGATTACACAATGTCTTGTAATCGATTACCAGAGGGAATTTTTCAGATAAAAACACAAGATAGATAGCTGGCCAGCCGCCACACAAGCCTCCCTGCTTTGTGGACTTTTGTTCCTTTATTGGTTGACTGCCAAGAGCTCGCCTCCTAAGGTACGTCATAGGTTCTCACTGGCTGACTATGCCTGGGTTGGGTCGGGATTGGCCAAGCTTGGTTTTGGGCAATAGCACCCCACCTGACGTCCCCAAGGTCTCCTGACCCCCGCGACATATCCTCAGGTACCACTCTGTGGTCAACTAATAAAAGTTGGAAGACTGACTCTTCCACGCTTTCTCACACAGGGCTTATTGGGTTATGGGGCACCCGTCATATGTGGTACTATGTGGCGATCGGGCGATGGCGCAAAACAAATATCCCATTTCCACAAGCCCAGACATAAGCACACCATCCCCAGTTGCCCACCTTTAAATTGAGCTCTCACTTTTCTACCTACAACCCTATCATTCTCACATTTAACTCTAAGCTAACTCTCCCCATCCTCTCTACCAGTTTTCTATCTACATTTTAAGCACACATATATCTCAAAACATCATTATTGAACCCTAAATCAACATGTGCAGTTTTGCTTACATTAAACATGGCAAGTTTAGCATAATTACAACAATTTCCTTCACAAACAACTACCCTAAATCAATAACCTAGTAGAACTACCCATTATAGCTCCCAAGAACCCAACACCCACAGATTTCAAGTGAGAAGTCCACCCTTACCTGAAATTGAAGGTCCCACGAGATAGAGGTAGGCTCCTAGACTCCAAAAACAACTTTATCTTGCAATTTGGTGTGGAAATGAAGGGGGATTTGAAGCTTGAAGAGAGACAACAATGGTGGTGAAGAAAATGAAAAAGAAACGTGGAGGAAGAAAGAGAGAGCTGTGCTAGAAGTTTCTAGAGAAAGAGAGAGAAGATTTGACTTTTAAAATGATTTTTCTTTTCTTTTTCATTTTCTTTTTAAAAGCAATTCCACATGTCATTTTTTTAATTGGAGCAAAAAGGGCTCACCTTTACCTTTGACTTGACCACATACTCAACCATAAAAGAAGAAAAAAAAATGGACCTTTTTGGATGCTGAAATCCTGCCTCGATTTGCGTGCTGCCTCTTCAATTCCAGTTCTTCGCATTTCTCTGCACCCGTCGGGGCTCGTTTTCAAAGATAGACAATATATATATCAAAACGCTCAGAATGAGACCTTGACCATGGTTTAGAGGTTGGTTTTGGTTAATTATAAGTTGCACGCAAAACAATAATTTTTAGACTAATTAATTGTGAATTAATCTATAACCGTCCAGTGTGACACCCTCTACCCCGACATATAAATAAATAAAATATATAAAAAATATCGGTAACCAAATTCACACGGATAAAAGGTCCACATTCAGTTCACTATTATCAATTAAAACTTATTAAAAATATATTCGGCTCGAAACAAGGCCATCAAAATTTACAAAAATATTTTGTTAAATCAGTGAGATAAAATAAAATAGACTAACATTATGCAATTAATATAAAACTTATGCCCCACTGTCACATCCTATCAGAGCATTGTGTCCCGACGTCCTTCAGCACAAAGTTCCTTTAAGCACTTCACCTAGCCATCTGCTCCCCCGAACACAAGGTTCAGGATCATCACAGGATCCAAACACAAACAGCAAACCGGGAGTGAGTTATCACATTCCTAACTACTAGAGAGAAACAAAACAACATATAGTAGCCAAATACAATTTACTTAGCATATCTCACATTATTTCATCACTTTGTCATTCAAAATTCACTTTTCATCTATCAATCACACTTTTCAATCATCAATCACATTACACAAGAATCACACGTTCTGATCAAGACATAATAACACCTCAATTTCATAATAAACAATTAGCAAGCGCATGAGACAATTTATGCTAAGACTCAAGCCTATATGCAATGTGGTACCATGTCAGTGAAAAACCTCGTCGGGCGCCTAGGAGTACATGACAAGACAAACCACACAATAGTAAGTCAAGTCACTCTCACTAGGTAATATCATAGGGAGACCAGTCAGGGTCACAGTGTTTTGCGAGAATGCTCCAACCATATGGGATCAACATAGGCTTAAAGGAGCACTCAAACTGTGTGACCCCCAAGGCCTACACTCCGAAGAGTCCGTCAGGGCCTCTCCCTCCTGATTCAGGTCCAACCCAGAAAACATTTTAGCACACAGACTCTATCTATGAACTATACAAAACACACGACTCCTCAATTGTTCTCAAAATAATTTTAACTCGTCACCCTTTAAGGGTCTTATCATTAACTCGTCGCCCTTAAAGGGACTTAACATTAACTCGTCGCCCAAAAAGGGACTTAGCATTAACTCGTCGCCCTAAAAGGGACTTAACATCAACTCGTCGCCCTAAAAGGGACTTAGCATTAACTCGTCGCCCTTGAAGGGACTTATGATCGTGTGATTGTACAATTCATAGTTCACAACTCAATGCACATATATATATCTCAATCATATACATACTCAATTTATCACATACACTTAATCCCAATCACAATGGTATAATCTCAATTTAACATGTTATCACACCTCATGAATCATATACACTTTACCTATAAACTATGCAATACACACATCTACTCAATTGTTTTCAAAATCATTTTAACTCGTCGGGTTTCCACAGTGGATCCCATCACAATACTCGTCACCCTTAAAGGGTCTTACAATTGTGTGATTGCACAGTTCATAGTTCACAACTCAATACACACATCTCAATACACATGTATTTCATCATCCGTCACATGTTCAATTTATCACATACTCACAGTTTGAATCATCATTTCATAATCTCAACATAACAATTTATACAAAAGATTTTATCACAACATGGAATGTAAAACCTCTGAAATAGTTCCTCACAATTGTATCAAAATCAATTAATCAAAATCATGGGTTAACACAAAAACATCAAGAGCACTCAAGTTTATCAATCAATTCTCATCAGGACATCAATTGGTACATAGAACACAATAATATTATATTCATAATCATAAAGCAAAATTATAATTCAATAAACATCCCAAAATAAACCCAAATTTAGTTCTCTAAGGATCCCTACACATGTTCATTCTAACCCCCAATTGCGATAAACTCATCCCTTACTTCTGAGCATACTCACGTGTCTTCAGCTAGCGATAGTAACATCTCTAACGGTTCCCTGAGATTCCTTCAGTTATTCCTCCGACTGCTCCGATAGAATTCCCAAACGTCAAAGAGACGGAGAAGAGATTGAAACCTCCACTTGTACTGTCTTCATGCGATTCCTTTTTCTCCCTCCACAAATATTATCTCGAAAATCCCAACGGTGGAAGTGTGCGCAATTTAATTTCAAACAACATATCTAAAGTTCATGAAAATCCAACGGTTAACAAAACCGGGATCATAGTTTTACCGAGACAGTTTGGGTTTCTGCGGGAAAATAAAAGGCTACAATGCAAAGGGTATTTCTCTTAGCTCAAACATAAATTCCCAACGGTGAGAATGTTCGGAATTGGGTTGTGAGCGTTGTGCTCAAATTTCATGACGATCCAACGGTGAATGAGTCCGAGATCGTCATTTTTCTGAGACAGGTTAGGTGGCCTACGGGAAAAAGAGAGGGTTTTGAGAGAAAAGAGAGAAAACGAAATTGTGAGGCAGAGGAGGCTGAGGAGTCAGTCTAAAAACTGACCTATCATGTTGCTATTTATAGCTAGGGGCATTTTTGACCAATTATTTACTTATTTATTTATTTATTATTTTATAAAAACAAACTTTATTTTATTTTCTATCAAACAAATAAATAAAATACCCTTTTTATTTTCTCTCAAATCATTATTTTAATTAATAATTATATCTCCTTATTTATTTATTTATAAAATTTCATCATTATTTTTAAAATTCTATTTATTTATAAATAAAAATTCTTTTTAATCTAGTTTACGAAAATTGGGATGTTACATCCAGTTATGGGTTACTCTTTATTAATTAGTCTAACCTGCGTATTTCTCCCCCAATGTACATACTTCTACCAAGAATATATATATATATATATATATATATATATATATATATATATATATATATATATATATATATACATATATATGTAATTATTTAAATGTAATACTTACAAAATTCCGGGTAGAAATTCCAGGATGTCACAGACACAAAAGAATTCAGGCGGTTAGTCCTTTGTTCTTTTGGAAAAGGGAGAAGAGAGACACAAAAATAATTCAGGTGGTTAGTCCTTGGCGAATTCTTTTTGGCAAAGGAAGAAGGGAATGAAAAAGATGAATAGCACACTTTTGTTTTCAAGTTTTAGAAAACTTTAAAAAGCTTTTGGCAAAGGAAGAAGAAGAAGAAGAAATTCAAGAGGATGTTCAAAGAGATTCAAAGGATGTAAAAGATTATAATCAATTGTTCTTAAAAATGCAAGTTAAGGACTTGCTTTTATAAACTCTTCATGTCTAGTCAAGAAAACCATTAGAAGAGTTATAACCTTTAGAAAAAACTTGAAAACCATTGGAAGAGTTACATCTTTTGATTTTTGTTTAAAACTTATCACTGGTAATCAATTACCAAATCATTGTAATCGATTACACAAAGCATTTTTGTGAAAGGGTGTGACTCTTCACATTTGAATTTGAATTTCAATGTTCAAACACACTGATAATCGATTACCAATATATTGTAATCGATTACACCATTTTGAAATTGATTGGAACGTTGCAAATTCAGTTGAAAGCTTTTTGAAAACAAAAACTTGCCACTGGTAATCGATTACAGTAAACTGGTAATCGATTACCAGAGAGTAAAAACTCTCTGGTAAAAGCTTTTGTGAAAACTTCATGTGCTACTCAATGTTTTGAAAAACTTTTTTTTTGTACTTATCTTGATTGAGCCTTTTCTTGATTCTTGAATCATGAGTCTTGAATCTTGATCTTGATTATTCTTGATTCTTGATACTTGAAACTTCTCTTGATTCTTGAATTGTTCTTGACTCAATCTTGAAATTATTCTCATGGGCTTTTTGTCATCATCTTTGTTATCATCAAAACACCTTGAATCAATCTTGATTCATCATCATGAAGCAATGAAGCTTGCTTCTACAGTTGAAACACTAATTTGGCCTGAATGTGGAAATAGACCCTAAGCCTTAGTGATTGCGTGACGACAAATTTTATGTTGAGTGTCCGCATGGGTATATTTTGCAATTGATTTTGCATGAATTTCTAATTAGCATAATATACGATTCGTGGGGATGATCTGAGCATTCCCTTCTTTCTAAGCCCTTGGCCAAATAGCTGTCCCAATATACATTATTTTCTACCATTTGCAAGCCTTTTGAGTCAAACATTGATTTTTACCAGAACCCTGACCTAGGATGGAAGTTTCCAACCTTACCCTGGATAAGAAGAAAAAAGGTGTCTTCCAAGGGGAATTTCTATCATCTTTTGGTTAGTGGTGTTCATCAAAACAAAAAGCAAAAAAGTACACAAAAAGACAAAAAACAACAAAGAAAAATTTGAAGAAAAGAAAAAAATCAATCAATCAAAGATACAACAACAACAACAACAACAACGCCTTATCCCACTAGGTGGGGTCGGCTACATGGATCAACTTCCGCCATAATGTTCTATCAAGTACCATACTTCTATCCAAATCATTAAGTTCGAGATCCTTTTTGATAACCTCTCTTATAGTCTTTTTGGGTCTTCCTCTGCCTCGAATTGTTTGCCTTCTCTCCATCTGGTCTACTCTCCTCACTACAGAGTCTACCGGTCTTCTCTCTACATGCCCAAACCACCTAAGTCTATTTTCCACCATATTCTCTACAATAGGCGCTACTCCAACCCTCTCTCTAATAGCTTCGTTTCTAATTTTATCCTGTCGAGTCTTACCACACATCCACCGCAACATCCTCATCTCCGCTACACCTACTTTATTCTCATGTTGGCTCTTGATCGCCCAACATTATGTTCCGTACAAAATCGCCGGTCTTACCGCAGTCCGATAAAACTTTCCCTTTAGCTTGATCGGTACCTTTGCATCACATAACACCCCCGATGCTTTTCTCCATTTCATCCATCCTGCTTGAATGCGATGATTCACATCCCCTTCAATTTCTCCATCATCCTGTATTACAGACCCAAGATATTTAAACCGTGTGACTTGAGGGATAATATGGTCTCCTATTTTCACCTGAGTTAGAAACCCTCCTTCTTTTGTTGAACTTACATTCCATATACTCCGATTTGCTTCTGCTTAGGCGAAAGCCATGTGTTTCTAGAGCTCGTCTCCAAGTTTCCAACCTCTCATTCAACTCCTCCCTCGACTCTCCAAGGAGGACTATGTCATCTGCAAAAAGCATGCATCTCGGCGCTATCTCTTGGATTTGTTCCGTGAGGACATCCAGAATTAAGGTAAAAAGGTAGGGGCTAAGGGTTGACCCTTGATGCAAACCAATTGTGATGGGAAAATCGTCTGACTCTCCACCCTGTGTCCTAACACTAGTCGATACCCTATCATACATATCTTGGATAGCTCAAATATATGCAACCCTAACCCCTTTCTTCTCTAGAGCTTTCCACAAAATCTCTCTAGGCACTCTATCATACGCTTTCTCCAAGTCAATAAAAATCAAGTGCATGTCTTGTTGGTCCATGTGATATTGCTCCATCACCCGCCGTAATAAATAAATCGCTTCCATGGTCGACCTTCCCGGCATGAAACCAAATTGATTCTCAGTAACTTGAGTCTCCTTTCTTAATCTCCGTTCGATCACTCTTTCCCATAATTTCATGGTATGACTCATGAGCTTGATTCCCCTATAATTTGCACAATTTTGTATATCCCCCTTGTTCTTATAGATTGGCACTAACGTGCTTCTCCTCCATTCCTCCAGCATGCGTTTTGACCTCATAATTTCATTAAAGAGTTTGGTGAGCCACTCAAGACCTCTATCTCCAAGAGTTTTCCACACTTCAATAGGTATGTTGTCTGGCCCCACCGCCTTACCGTTACTCATTCTTTTCAACGCTTCTTTTACTTCCTATTTCTGAATCCGACGATAGTACTTATAGTTTCAGTCCTCTTCTCTTGTGTCTAGACTGCTAGAGTCATATCCATATCCATCATTAAATAAGTTGTGGAAATACGCCTTCCACCTTTCCTTGATATCTTTTTCATGCACTAAGACTTTGCCTTCTTCATCCTTAACACACTTTACTTGATCCAAATCTCTAGTCTTCCTCTCTCTACCCTTAGCAAGCCTATATATAGATCTTTCTCCGTCCCTGGTTCCTAGAGCTTGGTATAGTCCGTCAAAAGCTTGGGCTCTTACCTCACTCACCGCCTTTTTGGTTTCATTTCTAGCTATCTTATACTTATCCCAAGTTTCCGAATTTCTACACCTAGACCACTCCTTGAAACACTCCTTTTTTACTCTAACTTTGCTCTGAACACTTTCATTCCACCACCACGATTCTTTACCCCTAGGTCCAAAACCTCTAGATTCACCCAACGTCTCTTTAGCCACTTTAATAATCTCTTGGGACATCTTGTTCCACATATCATTTGCACTTCCTTGTGATTTTCCACACCATCCCTCCCATATCTTTTGTTGGAAGATTCCTTGTTTCTCACCCTTCAAGTGCCACCATTTGATCCTTGGTGCTACAATAGGACTTCTTCTCTTTGCCCTATCTCTAATTCTTACATCCATAACCAAAACTCTATGTTGGGTAGTCAAGCTCTCTCCCGGGATAACTTTACAGTTCAAGCAATACTTCCTATCAGACTTCCTGATAAGGAAGAAATCTATCTGGGAACATGTCCCTCCACTTTTGTAAGTGATAAGATGTTCCTCTCTTTTCTTAAACCATGTATTGGCTACAGAAAGATCCAAAGCCTCCGAAAACTCCAAGATGGATTTACCCTCCCCATTCATCTCCCCTAGGCCAAAACCCCCATGCACCCCCTCAAAACCTCTAGCCACGCTACCTACATGTCCATTGAGATCCCCTCCTAGGAAAACTTTCTCTCCTTGGGGTATATCCTGAAGTACCCCTTCTAGATCCTCCCAAAATTTTACCTTAAAGATAGAAAAGAGAAAAGGAAAATAGAAAAGGAAAAACAAGTTCTTTGGACCAAACAATGTCTGAACCATGTGCAGAGTTGTCGAAAGGAGTAAAGAGGAGGGGAGCAGTAGTAACTTGGTTAAGGCATGAGGGGATAAGAAGTGATCGCCCGTTTAAGTTACTAACCAAATCTTTGGGCCTACTCCTGTTCCACACAAAACAAAAGGGAAAAGAAGGGGAAAGGCCAGAGCAACCAAAACCAATTTCCTACAAAGTCCAACCATATTATCTTTTATTTGATGGAAAATGACCTACAAAATCAATTTATGACGTATCTATGATTTTGGAATTAAGATGAAAATACTTGCCTATGTGAAGGTTTATACACCTTGTGCGGTTTTCCTTTGTTTGGTTAGACCCAGTGTTTCTTCTAATGTTCTTTAAGAAATGAAATGAAAATGTCTTAAATCTCATTATTGGTTATGAGAAATTCTATTTGTATGATTTCATTCCACATTAGTCGCATTGTTTTTTGAAAAAAAAATGTGTGTTGTTCTGATCGGTTTGGGGGTTTGTTTCTTTACCAAAGCGTGTTCGCATTTTAGTGAAAGATTTCAAGACTTCAATGTCTTCTGTCTTTACATTTCAAGACTTCAATGTCTTCTGTCCATACATTTCAAGACTTCAATGTCTTCTGTCCTTACATTTCAAGACTTCAATATCTTCTGTCTTTACATTTCAAGACTTCAATGTCTTCTGTCTTTACATTTCAAGACTTCAATGTCTTCTGTCCTTACATTTCAAGACTTCAATATCTTCTATCTTTACATTTCAAGACATCAATGTCTTCTGTCTTTACATTTCAAGACTTCAATGTCTTCTATCTTTACATTTCAAGACTTCAATATCTTCTGTCCTTACATTTCAAGACTTCAATGTCTTCTGTCTTTACATTTCAAGACATTAATGTCTTCTGTCTTTACATTTCAAGACTTCAATGTCTCCTATTTTGTTGTGCAAGACTACAACTTCTTTTGTTTAGTACTGTTGATACCTCATCCGTTTATTCTTTTTTTTTACAGGTTTCACTTCTTTGGTTTTCGCTAGTTGCCAGTAGGATAGCAAGATCGCTTGGATGAAATTAACGTCTTTATCTTTACTAACTTTTTCATTTTCAATAAAAGATAAGTAAAGAGGGGCAACTATCAGACCCTAATTTCGTCTGGGAACTATTATTCACTGTTGTTTTGATTCTTGCTAACCAAAAGGTATTATTCGACACCAATTTCTGCACAAGGCGTGAGATCGTTCAACGTTTTGGTCAAGGATGCGGAAAATACCCAAGGGAAGGGCAAAAGGGTCATTTCAAGCAATTTTATGGGCCCTGGCTCGGCCAGGCTATCTTCTGGATCACTTGGGCCCCCAAATTGTTTAGGGCTGAAGGAACCAGCTCACCTGGGCGAGCTGCAGCTCTCTTGAGCGAGCCAGTTTCTTCTGGACTAAGCAACAACTCGCTTGGGTGAGCTACCATAGTCCCAGATGCCCTTATTTCCTATAAATAGGCATGAGAGAGGCTGAGGAAGGGGTTGGATATTCAGTGTTAAGAGGATTTTGAGAGAAATTAGAGAGAAGAGAAAAAGGAGGCCAAGGCGCTACCGAATTGCGACCGTAATCGACTTCTACATCGTTATTCGTTCGGTGTTCTTCATTCGTCATCTGGTTAGTTTTTATTTTAAGGATTTGGATACGATCTATGCACCCTTAGGGGTCCTCTTTGTTGTTTTGTGCATCTTCATGCCCGTCTCCTATTATCAGTAATCTCTTTTCTTCTTGTAAAGTAAATTTCAACCGATCATTAGTGCCGTAAATCATCTTTTTAAAGAGATTGAAAGTTAATGGATAAAACCAAGATGAAATCAACATATAACTGAATTTCTCTCCATTAAATTCACTTGGGATCATTCAAGGTTCAACACTTTAACGACCTCTTTTTTTGGTTTTTGTTTAGTTAAAAATAAATCTTTCAAAAGCCTACAATCAACTCAACACACAACTTTTTCCCTTTAAAGAACTACGTAGGTCTGAATTCCTCATTGCACTTGAGGTTATGTAGGAGCAAGGGCAACACCCTTCTCGACCCCAAAAAAGTAAAAAATACACTAAGGGAAAATAAACAATTTTGAAGTCATGTTTCGCACACTCGATTAAAGGTTGCTGTCCCTTTTGACAGGCGCGTGGGGTGCTAATACCTTCCCCATGAGTAAACAACTCCCGAAACCTTATTTTTAAAATTTGCAGACCCCTTTTTGGTTTTTCTAATGTTTTTCTCGAATAAACGTTGGTGGCGACTCTCACACGTTCTCCTTTTTGGAAGACGCACATCTTTATCTCACCTCGCCCTCCTGCCGAAGGGTAGGTTGCGACAACATCAAATGTTTGTGACTCTAACAAATTGGTGGAAAATGGTGCGGAAAGACGTTGAGTAAAATGAGATGTGTTTTGTTCAAATAAATTTTTTTGTGGTTGGGTTAATGCAAAAGCGTCTTGGGTTGCATGGATGTATGTGAATAATGGGACTAAGGATAACGTTGAGGTTCATGAGATATTGGTTTAGGGTTTGGGGTGGGAAGTGTATGTAGCTCGATGTTTGCATACAATTCAATGCATGAAAGAATCTCATGCTGGCGAACAACAAAGATCACACCTTTGATGTCTTCGTCATCAATAAGTTGCATTGCTGTAAACTTGAGCATTCCGGGCCCTACTAATTGTGGGTATTGGAATGAAATATTGCATACTTGGTCTAGTGGATGAAGTTGGAGCCTTTGGTGGTGTTTTCTTTTCAAGGCTTCAAGTGCGAGGCCTCTCTTTGTTTGAAAGAACATCAGGTGGCGGCATTGAAACGTATCCCCTTCATCTATTTTGATTATTAGACCATTGTAGTGCGCTAACCAATTGACAGATGAGGAAGACATGTTATGTAATAGGGAAAGAATACAAAAAATAATATGACAGAGAGTTTTTGTTTGAAAAGTTGGAAGAAAGTGATTGAGGCCGTACCCAAATCAAATAAACATTAAAAATGCAGTATCTAGGAAGTGATCCTAGGTCGTCTCCCAACGAGCAATGGTCAACCAAACGTTCATAACAGATTGTAATAAAATAGTAACGAATTGGGGGGGTTGTTTGTTTTGTAAATTAAACAGCAAGTAAATTTTAATTATAAAATATCAGAATTAAAACACGTTGTTTCCCCTTGATTCACAAGAAGTCTCTTATCCTAGGTTACGAGGATTTATCCTTTATCAGTTCAACCACTTAATCCAACCCTAAATTTATAAGCGAAATTTAACATAAGGCATTCATTATGTGATTAAGCAACACATACACC
Organism: Glycine max; assembly: GCF_000004515.6. Taxonomy (NCBI): domain Eukaryota; kingdom Viridiplantae; phylum Streptophyta; class Magnoliopsida; order Fabales; family Fabaceae; genus Glycine; species Glycine max. The sequence continues at coordinate 27,979,818 of NC_038244.2, forward strand.
AATTAATTTTTTGTAGGAATAATCAACATGAAAATAAAGAAAAAGGTATGTTTTATTCCACTACTTTCCTTAACTTTTTAAATAGTGACCAACGGCTTCCCATGGACCCTAAGAGAATAAAGGTCATTTCTGAGTGGCCTATTTCACCAAGTATAAGGGAAATTTGGGGCTTCAATGACTTAACAAACTTTTACAAAAGGTTTGTCCCATATTTTTGTATACTTGTAGAACCACTCATTGAGTTGGTGAGAAACTATGTTCTCTCATGGGAAGATGGCCTAGAAAAGGGTTTTCAGTCCATAACCTACTCTAACATACCCAACATCACTAATACATATATTTTAATTCTTTTTAGGGGTACTCAAGAATAGGCGAGGTCGATGCTTAGTAGCATCTGTAAGACCCTATGATGCAATCCTACCCCCCAAAGGCATTGGATAAAAGACTCGAAGAAGATTGGGCCAGAGATGCAAGAGAAGGCCCTAGGGTTCTCATGAGCCTTAGGGTAGATTGCGGGCCCATGGGATAAGTATGAGCCCACTTATCTTTGAACATATTAGATTAAAGTTTCTTTAATTTTGGGTCTTGTATTTAGGGCTCCATAATGTAGGTAGGGTACCCTAGAAATGTAGGATTTTTCAGCCCTTGTATTTTAGGGCACCTAGACTAGTTTTTGTATTAGGGGTAGTTTTGTAATTTCACATGCATTAAGTGAATATTTGATGTGTGTTGGAAAATAAATTTAATTGAATTGGGAGAAGCCCAATCCAATTAAATTTTAGAGGGGGAGGTGAGCATTTGCTTGCTATACCCAATTGCCACATCATATAGTCACACTTTGTGCACGTTCTTCATACTTTACATGCCTCATGACACCTAAGCACACTTAGTGGAGAATCTTGGACTTGATCTTGGATTAGTGGGCTGAACCATAGCTAAAATTCACTAATCATAATTAGTGAAATTATGGCTCCAAAATTTGGCTCCACAAATTCAATTTTAAATTCAAGTGAAATTTGAATAGAAATTCAAATTTCCCTCCAATTTTGTGTGACACTTAGACTATAAATAGAGGTCATGTGTGTGCATTTTTTCAACTTTGATGATTTGAAAATTAAACTTCAGATTTCAGAGTTCTTATAGAGCACAAAATTTTGTGCTCTTCTCTTCCTCTCCCTTCATTCATCTCCTTCTTCCTCCAAGCTCTTATCCATGGCCTCCTATGGTGGTGAGCTTCTTCTAGACTCATCTTCTCCTTGGAGTGGCGTCTCCTCTCTCTCTTCCTTCTCCATTCCGCTGCCATTCTTCTTCCAAGAAGCAAAGGAATCTGTCGCAACATGCCCTTTTGCGGGCGTGCGAGGCGAGGCTCACGGGTGCGCTTTCCAAAGGAGGAAAGATGCGTGGAGTCGCCACCAACATTTATTTGTGGAAAACGTCGGAAAAACCGAAGGAAACCGGTCAAAATGAAAATTCTAAGTTCGGGAGTTGTATTTACGCTTGAGGAAGGTATTAGCACCTTTCACGTTTGTCTCAAAGGACAACAACCTATTTTTTAGAATTGTGAAATTGTGTTATCTTACTTTTTATTTCTTTTTTATTTTTGAGGTCGACAAAAGCGGGGGGGCTTTTGCTCCTACGTACCCTCCATCGAAGAGGAAATCAGACCTACGTAGTTCTTTCTTTAAGAGTGAATCAAGTGATTCTTTTTAATCGAAAGGTGATCATTTTAAGGCGTTGGACCTTAAAAATGATCCATTTACTTGATAAGGAAAACTGAAATGATAAACTTTCAAACCCCATTTAGTGACCTTTTTTGTGGACGAGCTTGACTAGACGAATTGATTTTAGCCTTAGTTTCACTTTAGTTATTAGTCAATTCGATTAAGAATGAGAAATCCCAAAGAGAAAACGTCCGACTGATTTTTCGCTTTATTTTACTAAAAGGTATTTTTTGATTATTATATTATTATTTTACCTCTTTTTTGATTTCCAACGTGGTTATGGCACGACCAAATGGTCGAAATTCATTTTAACAGAAATTAACGGATATTACAAATCAAATGATTGGTGGAAATTTATTTTATTTTTAGATTAGGCGAGGAATGACTTAAATAAATGACTGAAGCACGTCAAAAGAGGGTATAGAAAGTAAATGAAAACGAGAATAAAACTACATGAAACAAAATGTAGACCACCACGCGTACATAGAATGAACTGAAAAGCTCGGTTTGGGGTACTTACCAGTTGAAGACTGAAGAAAACAAAGAACGAACGATGAATGTCGAAGAACGGTTGAAAATCTTCGCGTAATTACTAACGGAAACGTTACGGAAGCGCCTCGGCTTGGATTTGCTTCACGGAAACAATTTTCCTCAGTAATTTCGAGAGAATAAGAAGTGCCAAGAAGGCTGACCCCTTTCCCCCTTCATTCCTCCCCCTATTTATAGCAAAATAGGGGAGGAGCTTGCCACCCAGCTCACCCAGGTGAGCAAGGTTGCTTCCTCCAGAAGCAACCGCCTTCTGGAGGAAGAAACTGGAAGGCCCAAGTGGGCCTGATTGCTATTTGTACCCCCCTTTTTACTGAATGCACCCCATTTACCTTTTTTGGTAATTCTTTTTCCGTAACGTTACGAAACTTTACGAATTTCGTAACGATACTTATTTTCCTTCCCCAAGGTTACGAATCCTTACGGATTATGTACTTACTCTTTTATAGCTTTCGAAGAAGTTATGGAAACTCACGGATTGCGCAAAAACACCTCCATTCGATCTCCGTCACATTACGGAATCTCACGGATCGCGTAAGTATGCTTCCTTTTGATTTCCGACACGTCTCGGGAGTTCACATATTATGCAACAAAGGGTGCCAAGTATCTTGAAGCGGCCAATCAAAGGTTGCATATCATAAAGTAATAATCCCCGGACGAAATTAGGGTATGACAGTTGCCCCTCTTTACTTACCTTTTATCGGAGATAAGAGGAAAGCAAAGATAAAACAATGATTTCGTCCGTCTTGCCCTTCCCGTGATTAGTCTATGACGACTCTCGTCTCTACTCCTTCTTCTCTCTTTTTTTTTTCTGCACAACACAAAACAAAATACAAACATAATATACACATATGCACATGTTTGGCGAAGGAACCGATCGAGAAAATAACAAAAAACCATATTTCCCAGTCACCGGAGGTTCCACGCTTGATAACGAAGGACACATGAACAAGACTAGGCAATGAATTCATGGGTCTCCGAATAAAAGTAGAGAATGGAGAATTGGCGAACACCGCTAGGCAATGAATTCGCGGGGCTCCAGACTCGATGGTGGAGGACACATGAACAGCGCTAGGCAATGAATTCATGGGTCTCCGAATAAGATTGGAGAATGGAGAATTGGCGAACAGCGCTAGGCAATGAATTCGCGGGGCTCCAGACTCGATGGTGGAGGACACATGAACAGCGCTAGGAAATGAATTCATGGGTCTCCGAATAAAAGTGGAGAATGGAGAATTGGCGAACAGCGCTAGGCAATGAATTCGCGGGGCTCCAGACTCGATGGTGGAGGACACATGAACAGCGCTAGGCAATTATTTCATGGGTCTCCGAATAAGATTTGAGAATGGAGAATTGGCGAACACTGCTAGGCAATGAATTCGCGGGGCTCCAGACTCGATGGTGGAGGACACATGAACAGCGCTAGACAATGAATTCATGGGTCTCCGAATAAAAGTGGAGAATGGAGAATTGGCGAATAGCGCTAGGCAATAAATTCGCGGGGCTCCAGACTCGATGGTGGAGGACACATGAATAGCGCTAGGCAATGAATTCATGGGTCTCCGAATAAAAGTGGAGAATGGAGAATTGGCGAACAGCGCTAGGCAATGAATTCTTGGGGCTCCAGACTCGATGTTGGAGGACACATGAACAACGCTAGGCTATGAATTCATGGGTCTCCGAATAAAACTGGAGAATAGAGAATTGGCGAACAGCGCTAGGCAATGAATTCGCGGGGCTCCAGACTCGATGGTAGAGGACACATGAATAGCGCTAGGCAATGAATTCATGGGTCTCCGAATAAAAGTGGAGAATGGAGAATTGGCAAACAGCGCTAGGCAATGTGTGAAAAGAAATTCTTGTGTGTGTGAGCAACGAGTGTATATATAGAAACTTTTGTATGAACCACAGGTGTATGTTGGGAAAACTAAAAAATCTTTGAACATGGATAGGATTTGTGTATAGACTGTGTGACATAAAGAAAAAGAGTTCTGATGTGTATACGAAAAAGGGTTCGTCATGTATAGGAATGTAAATGTACAAAGAAAAGTTTTCCTCATAGAGGGCCATGGGTGTATAATTTTGTGAATATAAAAATGAAACAAAAAAAAAAGAGAGGAAGACATCAAAGGTCGACATGTTATAGTTAGGAAGCATAAATCATTCGTAGAGAGCAAACATATCTTCTGGAAAAAATGGACTGACCCTAAGAGTTTATTTTCCTGAATAACCGAGATAAGAATGGATGAATTCATTGAACTGATGAAAGAGCATAATTGGGAAACGTTGGGTCTGTTTGTGTAAATTCCTGACCGTAGTATCACAATGCCATAAACGGGATGCTTGAGTGCCCACCTGGCTGTGGCCATGACTAATTTTGCACGTTGTTTCCAAATCATCATTGTCGTGCGTGCCTTGTGGAATAATATGGGAGTTCGAGGAAGGTATTAGCACCTTTCACGTTTGTCTCAAAGGACAACAACCTATTTTTTAGAATTATGAAATTGTGTTATCTTACTTTTTATTTCTTTTTTATTTTTGAGGTCGACAAAAGCGGGGGGGCTTTTGCACCTGCGTACCCTCCATCGAAGAGGAAATTAGACCTACATAGTTCTTTCTTTAAGAGTGAATCAAGTTATTCTTTTTACTCAAAAGGTGATCATTTTAAGGCGTTGGACCTTAAAAATGATCCATTTACTTGATAAGGAAAAATGAAATGATAAACTTTCAAACCCCATTTAGTGACCTTTTTTGTGGACGAGCTTGACTAGGCGAATTGATTTTAGCCTTAGTTTCACTTTAGTTATTAGTCAATTCGATTAAGAATGAGAAATCCCAAAGAGAAAACGTTCGATTGATTTTTCGCTTTATTTTACTAAAATGTATTTTTTAATTATTATATTATTATTTTACCTCTTTTTTGATTTCCAACGTGGTTACGGCACGACCGAACGGTCGGAATTCATTTTAATAGAAATTAACGGATATTACAAATCAAATGATCGGTGGAAATTTATTTTATTTTTAGATTAGGCGAGGAACGACTTAAATAAATGACTGAAGCACGTCAAAAGGGGGTATAGAAAGTAAATGAAAACGAGAATAAAACTACATGAAACAAAATGTAGACCACCACGGGTACATAGAATGAATTGAATGAATTGAAAAGCTCGGTTTGGGGTACTTACCAATTGAAGACTAAAGAAAACGAAGAACGAATGATGAATGTCGAAGAACGGTTGAAAATCTTCGCCTAATTACTAACGGAAACGTTACGGAAGCGCCTTGGCTTGGATTTTCTTCACGGAAACAATTTTCCTCAGCAATTTCGAGAGAATAAGCAGTGTCAAGAAGGCTCACCCCTTTCCCCCTTCATTCCTCCCCCTATTTATAGCAAAATAGGGGAGGAGCTTGCCACCCAGCTCGCCCAGGCGAGCAAGGTTGCTTCCTCCAGAAGCAACCGCCTTCTGGAGGAAGAAACTGGAAGGCCCAAGTGGGCCTAATTGCTATTTGTACCCCCCTTTTTACTAAATGCACCCCTTTACCTTTTTTGGTAATTCTTTTTCCGTAACGTTACGAAACTTTACGAATTTTGTAACGATACTTATTTTCCTTCCGCAAGGTTACGAATGCTTACGGATTATGTACTTACTCTTTTTTAGCTTTTGAAGAAGTTACGGAAACTCACGGATTGTGCAAAAACACCTCCTTTCGATCTCCGTCACATTACGGAATCTCACAGATCGCGTAAGTCTGGTTCCTTTTGATTTCCGGCACGTCTCGGGACTTCACATATTATGCAACAAAGGGTGCCAAGTATCTTGAAGCGGCCAATCAAAGGTTGCATATCATAAAGTAATAATCCCCGGACGAAATTAGGGTATGACAGAATCCATTGATGAAGAAGATCCTAGGCCTTCAAGCTCCAATGGAGCCTACATCATGTGGTATCAGGAGCATCTTCATCTAGGTGATGTTCTTTTGCTTCTTCTATCTTTTTGTTCGGTGAATTCTCTTTAATTCCTTGTTCTTCATCTTATTCTCCATGTATATCCTCCATTGTCTTGTGGTTTGGTGCTGTTTAGAGTAGATTAAAAAAAAATAAACTGATTAAATCTTAGATCTACACTTGTTCTTGCATTTCTATGGTTCAAATTTTGTAGATATACTCTTTAATCATGTTTTTGTGTTGATTTTAGGTTCTATCATTTTTCATTCATAATATTTTTGTGCTGAAACTTTAGATCTAAATTTTCTTCCAAAATATTGATTAGAAAAAAAAACACAAAAACCTAAGTGTAAATTACTTAATCCATGTTGTCTTAGAGTCATGTTTAGTCATAGTAATTGTCACATTATGTTCTATGTTTGTGTTGAATTTTTATTTTGTTTATTGAATTCTAGATACATTTGTTCATGTATTCTTGCCATTCTTAGCCTATCTTTTGAATTTTGAGTATAATTCATGCATGTTATTTAGTTCACAACATGTTCTAAATCAATTCCTAGAAGTAGTCTTTTTGTTGAACTCTTTTTATTTTATTTTCTAAGTTTCCTACATGATGCCTATGATGAAGTTGAGTTGTGGTGCTTAGTTGTGGCTGGATTTGTGAATCAAAATAAGTCTTAAGCTCTCTTGAATTGTGTTATTCAAGATAATTGAGCATAAGCAAACACAAATTGTAACTATCCAAGCCTTAAGCAACATAAACACTACTCTTGATTTCTAGGTTGAAATTGCGGGTGCTGGCAGCTTGAACATATGAACTTGTATAAATTACTGGGAATTGGTCACTACGTGTTTTGAGCTGAAATTTTTACTGAATTTTCTAGACATCTGGATAAAAATTATGAAAAAAGAACCAAGTGATTTGGAATAATGAAAAAAATAATAAAAATCATACAAGTTGGCTAAAAAATTAGTGTCCAGGAAAAAAAAAGTGAAAGGGAAGTGTGCTTATTGTTTTGGCTCAAAATTTGTTCTATAATTGGTGCCTATTTTATACCAATCCTAGTTCTGAAATTTCAATTGATAATTAGTGTGAAATTTTTTTTCCAAAACTAGAGGTTTCTTGAGTTTTTTTTTTTAGTTTTTTCTACTCTACTCTAGAGCCACTCTAGGTTTCTCTTTGAGTCCTAGCTTGCTTTTGTGTGCTTTTCATTGCTTTAATTGTTGAATAATCCTTGAAAATTTGTCTTGTTAAAAATCTATTGGTTTAGCTTTCATTTCATTTTTTTGGTCTTTGGTTATTGCTTGTCTCTTTGTTTCCTTGTTGGTGAGTTGCCATATAGGGAATTGGAAAGGAGGATTGGTGCCATCCCTTGAAGCAAGGGGAAAAACACTTTAAGAGCTATTGGACTAAGAAGCACTCTAAATTGAGTGAATCACCAAAGAGAGAACAACCACCTGTTGGACCTTGTGACCTCAATAATCTTAAGAGGGATAGGCTTAGAATGCAGAAGAAGCAACAACAATCAATTTAATAATGTTCTATAAACATCCAAGGCAAAATTGATTGCAATAACATAAATGAGATAAGGGAAGAGAGAATGCAAACACATTTTTATACTGGTTCGGCCACTTCCCGTGCCTACATCCAGTACTCAAGCAACCCACTTGAGATTTCCACTATCTTTGTAAAATCCATTACAAAGTCTGAACCACACAGGGACAACCCATCCCTTGTGTTCAGGAATCCTTTACAACAAGAGACTTACAGTCTCTTAACCAATCTCATTGAATAAGAAGAATGGAAGAAGAATTCTCTCTTCAAGAGAAGAATATTACAATGAAGATCATGTAAGAATCCTTATAGATTTTACAAGTGTTTGGTCAAGGATTTCTTTTGAGAGAGCATTTGACAATGAAGTTCTTTTGGAATCTCTCTCATTGTCTTTTGAGAGGATAAGACATTTTGGACCAAAAATACTCTCTGTCTAAAATTCGTGCCCAAGTCACCTATTTATAGGCCTTTGATGACCATTCACAAATCTAATGAAAAGATGTGACTGTTGGCAGATTTTCTGAAAACTTTCCACTCGTAATCGATTACAATGTTAGTGTAATCGATTACACAGTTATAATTTTGAAGGGTTATGACTTTTGAATTTGAATTTCCAAAGTTTCGTTGCTGGTAATCGATTACAGACATATGGTAATCGATTACATGTTGAAAATTCAAATTCAAAACCTTTTTCAATAGCTATTTCTCAACCCTGTCTTTTGGTAATCGATTACACTTCCTGGTAATTGATTACCAGAGCCTTGCATGTCTTGAAAGCACTTTGTTTTAAGGCAAGGCTTGGTCTTTAGTGAATCTTGAAACAAGGCTTTGTTTGTTGAAGCAATCTTGAATTATTCTTGAAGCAAATGCTTATCATTTGAAGCAGCCTTGTTAGATTCTTCTTTGACATCATCAAAATCATGTATACATACATTCACATTCTCCCCCTTTTTGATGATGACAAACATGTGATTTCTTCTCGACACCATCAAAGCTTGCATGATTTACATCTCCCTCTTTCTCAAGCAAATTCTTCTTGATATCATCAAAATCTTCATGATTTACATTCTCCCCCTTTTTGATGATGACAACCACCTGTAGGTTAGGAGCAACAACAAAGAAAATATCTATTTGCATATAGTTTACTCCCCCTTGGTTTTACAATGATTGCTTATATGAGACAATTGAAGATTTCATATTTTTCATATATAAAAAGTTGTCTCATAAAACAATAGATAATTTTTCTTACTATTTTATCTTTTATCTTTCTCTTCCCCTTTGTCAACATCAAAAACAAATCATGAATAGAGAGGAGAAAGATGTTACCACTTGTTGCAATGTATGAGAATCAAGTGATACCAAAAGGCATTAAAACAATCATTCAATATTAATCAAGCAAAAACAAGTACAATAACACATCAATCAAACACAATCAAATACAATCAATCATCAAATATTTCAAATCAAATTAATTAAATTAACAATCAACTAACTATACACAATAATTTCTATTATTAAAAAATTCAAATTCCAAATTTCAAATTTCAAATTTCAAAATTTAAAATTTAAATTTTAAATTTTAAATTCCAACTTCCAATTTCAACTTTTAGTAACTTCCCCTTCCAACTTCCAACCTCCATTTTCAACTTTCAACTTCCAATAACTTTCATTTCCAACTTCCAACTTCCAACTTCCAGTAACTTCCACTTCCAACTTCCAACTTCCATTTTTAACTTTCAACTTCCAATAACTACTTCCAACTTCCAAATTTTAATTTCAAATTTCAAATTTTAATTTTCAATTTTCAAATTTAACTTTTCAATTTCAAATTTCAATTTCAAAATTTCCTTTTCTAAATTTCAAATAGTTTTCTTAAAACATGAAACTAATTTGAAAAGTTTAATAGATTCTTTAAAAACAATCAAAAACTCAATCAGGAACAAACATCAAAGACAATCAAACACACAATCATCAAAAACAATTAATCAAATATAAAATATAATCAATCAATTAAACTAACAAACATTAAATATCAAACAAGCAAAAACAAACACATTAATAAAAAAACACAATCAATCAATCATCAAACACAATCATCAAGGAAAATCTAAACTCAAGTAGCAAACAAGCATCAAAAGTAATTAATTAAAGACAAGTGACTTGTTGGTATCATTTGATATCACTTGTTGGGCTTGTTGATCAAGTGGCCTTTGTTCGTTGTTTCCATAAATCGCATATTCACTTTTCTTAGGGAGAAATGAAGCCTTCGTTTGTTGTCTCCATAAATCACATATTCATTTATCTTGGGGAGAAATATGAATAATCTTTGATGCATGCCATGTGTTTGGAGAAATTGCTATCAATGTATCGACTTTGCTCTTCTCCATTTTCATAGTCTTTCATCATGATACCCAGACTTATGATTTTCTTCTTTGAATCACTTGAATAATTTATGACATTATCTTCCCAAGTGATATATCCTTTCTTTTCTTTCTGCTCTTTGAAATTCATCTTGTCGGATTTTTCCATTCTTCTTTTAAACACAGGACAATTGAATCTCATGTGCCCAAGTTGATCGCACTCAGCATTTTGGGGCTAAAGAGAAACCTTCTTCTTTCTTCTTTCATCATCATCTTCTTTCTTCTCTAGTTTTTTTTTATGTAGTTGCATTTCTCTCTACCACTGTAGGAATAAATGAATCAAATTCAATGGCTTCCCATATCTTTAGATCTATGGCTTCTATAAAGATCTGCATTCGGGTTTTCCAATAATGATAACCCTCACCATTGAACATAAGAGCCTATTGATATAATTTCCCTCAGGAAATGGAAATTTGGATGAGGCCATATCTATTCTTGAAGTTTTTAAACTTTATACAAGAATCCTGCTCTGATACCACTTGTTGGACCTTGTGGCCTCAATAATCTTAAGAGGGATAGGCTTAGAATGCAGAAGAAGCAACAACAATCAATTTAATAATGTTCTATAAACATCCAAGGCAAAATTGATTGCAATAACATAAATGAGATAAGGGAAGAGAGAATGCAAACACATTTTTATACTGGTTCGGCCACTTCCCGTGCCTACATCCAGTACTCAAGCAACCCACTTGAGATTTCCACTATCTTTGTAAAATCCATTACAAAGTCTGAACCACACAGGGACAACCCATCCCTTGTGTTCAGGAATCCTTTACAACAAGAGACTTACAGTCTCTTAACCAATCTCATTGAATAAGAAGAATGGAAGAAGAATTCTCTCTTCAAGAGAAGAATATTACAATGAAGATCATGTAAGAATCCTTATAGATTTTACAAGTGTTTGGTCAAGGATTTCTTTTGAGAGAGCATTTGACAATGAAGTTCTTTTGGAATCTCTCTCATTGTCTTTTGAGAGGATAAGACATTTTGGACCAAAAATACTCTCTGTCTAAAATTCGTGCCCAAGTCACCTATTTATAGGCCTTTGATGACCATTCACAAATCTAATGAAAAGATGTGACTGTTGGCAGATTTTCTGAAAACTTTCCACTCGTAATCGATTACAATGTTTGTGTAATCGATTACACAGTTATAATTTTGAAGGGTTATGACTTTTGAATTTGAATTTCCAAAGTTTCGTTGCTGGTAATCGATTACAGACATATGGTAATCGATTACATGTTGAAAATTCAAATTCAAAACCTTTTTCAATAGCTATTTCTCAACCCTGTCTTCTGGTAATCGATTACACTTCCTGGTAATTGATTACCAGAGCCTTGCATGTCTTGAAAGCACTTTGTTTTAAGGCAAGGCTTGGTCTTTAGTGAATCTTGAAACAAGGCTTTGTTTGTTGAAGCAATCTTGAATTATTCTTGAAGCAAATGCTTATCATTTGAAGCAGCCTTGTTAGATTCTTCTTTGACATCATCAAAATCATGTATACATACATTCACACCACCAAAATTGAGGACCTTGTTGTAATTTTGTAATTGACAATTTACTTACTTTCATTGCTTTCAAATTTTGTGACAAAAAGGCCTTTAATTGGAAGTAAGTTGGGAGCCTCCAATAGGTCACCCTACTTCCATTTGTGTGTAATAATTTTAGGCAATTTTCCCTTAGGATAGTGAGTGTTTTGTTGGGAACCTTAAATGTGGTCATCCAAACACTCTTAGGATTCGCCTAGTTTACATTTCTTGCTTACTTTCATAGCTTATTTCCTTTACCTTCCATTGTCAAACTGCCTAGGTAGCTTGCCTTTTACTAATGAGTTTTTACCTTATCTTTCACAACTCTTTTAGTGTTTATGTTGGCTAGTTTCAACCATAGTTTCTTGTACCTTTTGTTTTCAAACCCCCAACAAGAAAGAACCATAACTTAGGAACCAACATGAGTCTTCATTCTTCATCTAGTGTTAATGGTGAGGGTTCTACTCCTAAGGACCCCTTGTATAAGATATTAGATAAGTTGAGATCCCTTAAGTTGTGGAAAGAAAAACAATAGAGAAAAGAAAAAGGTTAAAAAAGAGTGGAAGAAATAAGTCATGATGAAAGAGAGAAAATAAGAGAGGAAGAAAGAAGAAAAATAATGAAAGAAATGAAAAGAGAAAAACATGCCTCCTATAGTAGTCATGACTCTTGCAAGAGTTTAAGTGAAGAACTTAGCGACTATTATAGAGGGCCCCAAAGTTCACATACTAAACATCACTCCCAAAGAAGAGAAAAGGATAGAAGGCCTTAAGAGGTTAACATTAGCCTCCCATATTTCCATGGAAAAAATAATTTGAGGTCTACTTAGATTGGGAAATGAAGGTTGAACAACTCTTTGCTTGCCATCATATTAGCGAAGAGAGAAAAGTTCCATTGGCTACCCTTAGCTTTCAAGGGTATGCCCTCTATTGGTGGACTTCCCTTGTTAGGGACCGAAGGATTCATGGGGATCCTCTAGTAGAGTATTGGAATGATCTTAAGAGTGCCCTTAGGAAGAGGCACATTCCCTCCTACTATGAAAGGGAGCTTATGGACAAGCTCCAAAGGCTTAGACAAGGGAGTATGAGTGTTGAAGAATATAGACAACAAATGGAACTACTCCTTTTAAGAGCTGGACTTAGGGAGGAGGAAAGAACAAGCATAGCTAGGTTCCTTAGTGGGCTTAATATGGAAGTAAGGGACAAGGTTGAACTCATTCCATATAGGGACCTAGATGAGCTAGTCCAACTTTGTATTAGAGTGGAGCAAAAAATTAAAAGAAAGCCTTCTTCAAAATCTTATGGCTCTCACTCTTATCCAAGGATGGACCAAGCCCATGGAATTTTGGGGGCTGCACCTTCAAAACCCAAGGAAGATAAGGGTAAGACCATAGAGAAATACACCCCTAAGACTAGTTCCCAAGAACGGACTAACAACATTAAATTCTTCAAATGTCTTGGGAGAGGTCACATTGCCTCTCAATGCCCCACAAAGAAAACCATGATCATGATGGGTCAAGACATTTATAGTAGTCAAGAGGAGACTACTTCTTGCCCTTCCTCTAGTGGAAGTGAAGATGAAGTAAGGGGTGAAGAGTCTAGTGAGGAAGTCTACCCCCATGAAGAAGGTGACCTCTTAATGGTTAGAAGGCTCCTTGGAGGTCAATCTTGTGATCTATCCCAATCCTAATGAGAGAACATCTTTCATACAAGATGCAAAATTTTAGACAAAACTTTTTCTCTTATTGTGGATAGTGGATCTTGTTGCAATTGTTGTAGCACAAGATTAGTTTCCAAGTTGAACCTCACTATCATTCCTCACCCAAAAACTTATAAACTTGAATGGCTCAATGAACAAGGGGAAATGATAGTTAACCAACAAGTGAAGGTACCTTTCCCCATTGGGACGTATAAGGATGAAGTTAATTGTGATATAGTTCCCATGGAGGCAGGGCATATTCTTTTAGGAAGGCCATGGCAATTTGATAGGAAGATCATTTACAATGGCCTAACTAATGAGATTACCCTCACCTATCTTGGCACTAAATTTGTGTTGCATCCTCAAACACTTTCACAGGTGGCCAAGGATCAACTAACTATGAAAGATAAGAGGGATGAGGAAGAAAAACTAGAAAACCAAAAGAAAAAGAAGGATAGTAAGGCCTTGTCTTGAAAGCCCAAGGGGAAGGAAAAAGAGGAAAAGGATTCCCCCAGGAAGATTATTAAGAAGGAAAATCATTTTGCAACAAAATGTGATATCAAAAGAGCACTCCTTCTTAAAAAATCTTTCTACCTTCTCCTATCAAGGGAAACATCTCTTAGCACCGCCATACCTCTTGAGCTTTAGGTTATTCCTCAAGTAAAGGAGTTATTGGATGAGGGTTTGGTTCGCAAGAGCTTAAATCTTTGTGCTTTGTTGGTGCCTAAAATAGGTATTATTAGGCACCAAATCCCTATGATAGGTGGTATGATTAATTTGTTGAGTGGTGCAACACTCTTTTGTAAAATCACTCATGCACCCAACATCTTCATGATTTGTGTACATAGGGACTCATTAGGCAGGTTTGTTCTTATTTTTTGTTTCAATGCAAACCTAGGTGCTCATGTGGGACACCTTAGGTTTGTCGTAATTTTTTGTAGGAATAATCAACATGAAAATAAAGAAAAAGGTATGTTTTATTCCATTACTTTCCTTAACTTTTTAAACAGTGATCAAGGACTTCCCATGGACCCTAAGAGAATAAAGGTCATTCTTGAGTGGCCTACTCCACCAAGTATAAGGGAAATTTGGGGCTTCAATATCTTAACAAACTTTTACAAAAGGTTTGTCCCATATTTTTCTATACTTTTAGCACCACTCATTAAGTTGGTGAGGAACTATATTCTCTCATGGGAAGATGACCAAGAAAGGGGTTTTCAGTCCTTATTGTACTCTAACATACCCAATATTACTAATACATACGTTTTTATTCTTTTTACAGGTGTTGAGGAAAGAATCCATGAGTTTCAAGAACCTCTGGATTTGAGGTCAAATCCTTTTCAAGGGGGAGGGAATGATGCAATCCAAGCCCCCAAGGGCATTGGATAGAAGACTCTAAGAAGATTGGGCCAAAGATGCAAAAGAAGGCCCTAGGGTTCTCATGAGCCTTAGGATAGATTTCGGGCCCATGGGCTAAGTATGAGCCCACTTATCTTTGTACATATTAGATTAAGGTTTCTTTAATTTTGGGCCTTGTATTTAGGGCTCCATAATGTAGGTAGGTTACCCTAGAAATGTAGGATTTTCTAGCCCTTGTATTTTAGGGCACCTAGACTAGTTTTTGTATTAGGGGTAGTTTTGTAATTTCACATACATTAAGTGAATATTTGATGTGTGTGTTGAGAAATAAATTTAATTGAATTGGGAGAAGCCCAATCCAATTAAATTTTAGAGGGGGAGGTGAGAATTTGCTTGCTACACCCCATTGCCACATCATATAGTCACACTTTGTGCATGTTCTTCATGCTTTACATGCCTCATGACACCTAAGCACACTTAGTGGAGAATCTTGGACTTGATCTTGGATTAGTGGACTGAACCATAGCTAAAATTCACTAATCATAATTAGTGAAATTTTGGCTCCAAAATTTGGCTCCACAAATTCAATTTCAAATTCAAGTGAAATTTGAAAAGAAATTCAAATTTCCCTCCAATTTTGTGTGACACTTAGGCTATAAATAGAGGTCATGTGTATCCATCTTTTCAACTTTGATGATTTGAAAATTAAACTTCAGATTTCAGAGCTCTTTTAGAGCATAAAATTTCATGCTCTTCTCTTCCTCTTCCTTCATTCATCTCCTTCTTCCTCCAATCTCTTATCCATGGCCTCCTATGGTGGTGAGCTTCTTCTAGACTCATCTACTCCTTGAAGTGGTGTCTCCTCTCTCTCTTCCTTCTCCATTCCACTATCATTCTTCTTCCAAGAAGCAAAGGAATCCATTGATGAAGAAGATCTTAGGCCTTCAAGCTCCAATCGAGCTTACATCACCCTAATTTAGTCTGGGAACTATCATTCACGGATGTTTTGATTCTTGCTAACCGTAAGGTATTGTTCGACGCCAGTTTTTGGACAAGGTGTGAGATCGTTCGACGTTTTGGTCAAGGATGCGGAAAATACCCAAGGGGAGGGGCAAAAGGGTCACTTCAGGCAATTTTTTGGGCCTTGGCTCGCCAAGGCTAGCCTCTGGCTCCCTTGGGCCCCCAAATTGCTTAGGGCTAAAGGAACCAGCTCCCCTAGGCGAGCCAATTTCTTCTGGACTAAGTAACAGCTTGCCTAGGCAAGCTGCCATAGTCCCAAATGCCCGCATTTCCTATAAATAGGCATGAGAGAGGCTGAGGAAGGGGTTGGATATTCAGTATTAAGAGGATTTTGAGAGAAATCAGAGAGAAGAAGAAGAAAGAAGAGAAAAACGAGGCCAAGGCACTGCCGAATTGTGACCGTAATCGACTTCTACATCGTTCTTCATTCGGTGTTTTTTGTTCGTCATCTGGTTAGTTTTTGTTTTAAGGATTTGGATATGATCTATGCACCCTTAGGGGTCCTCTTTGTTGTTTTGTGCATCTTCATGTCCTTCTCTTATCATCAGTAATCTCTTTTCTTCTTGTAAAGTAAATTTCAACCGATCATTAGTGTCGTAAATCATCTTTTTAAAGAGATTGAAAGTTAATGGATAAAACCAAGATGAAATCAACATATAACTGAATTTCTCTCCATTAAAGTCACTTGAGATCGTTCAAGGTCCAACACCTTAACGACCTTTTTTTTTTGTTCTTGTTTAGTTAAATATAAATCTTTCAAAAGCCTAAAATCAACTCAAGACACAACTTTCTCGCTTTAAAGAACAACTTAGGTCTGAATTCCTCATCACACCTGAGGATACATAAGAGTAAGGGCAACATCCTTGTCAACCTCAAAAAAGTAAAAAATACAAAAAGGGAAAATAAACAATTTTGAAGTCATGTTTTGCACACTCGATTAAAGGTTGTCGTCCCTTATGACTGGCGCGTGAGGTGCTAATACCTTCCCCATGCGTAAACAACTCCCTAACCCTTATTTTCAAAATTCGTAGACCCCCTTTTTGGTTTTTCTAACGTTTTCCTGGAATAAATGTTGGTGGCGACTCCTGCGTGTTCTGCTTTTTGGAAGATGCATCGCCTCACTCTCTCATCGAAGGGTAGGTTGCGACAGTTGGCGACTCCACTAGGGATACCTTTTGTTAGAGATTTAAGCCATTTAATCTGCCTGCAACGTTTATTGTGACCTTTTTTTTAACTTAGTTTCCCTTTTCACTTTTATGTTCTTGTTTTGTCCATATTTGTATAACCCCTTTTCTATGCTTTTGTGTTTGGTGAGTGGCTGTCTACCTATTATATGCATAATTAGAAATATTTGTTTGTTCTATGCACACATGACACCTACACCTTTGCACACACAGTGAGTTATTAGGCCCTATAGCCAGGTCTGTGTGAGACATAGGAATTGGAGGTCGATCTGTGGTTATGCCGGGTCTCCGACTCGCTTGATAACAGTGAAACCTCATCTAGAGTTTTCCTCTTTTGATGATACATTGTCACTGGTAGTCCCTACCGCCACAATGTTTGATATCAAGAGGATGATATCTCTAGATAACTTTGAAAGTTATGTATGACCACCCTTGGGAGTTGTCACTAAATAGAAAAATTTTAATCCTTTCCGTTAGGTTCCTAAATTAGGGACATGGAAAAAACACACCATGTTTTGTTTCCTTGATCTAGTCATGCATATCTTTATGACGTTGTGATTGTGTACATCATTCCTGTGTTTACCATGTTATTATGTTCTCACATGGCATTTTGGCATTAAGTCATTGCATTATCATGCTCATTAATTTAGCATGTTTCTCTTTGTGCTACCAACCACATGATCTTTTTTGTCTTTAGTCATTACTTTCACGCATGCATACTCATGCTGTGTCATTGCTCATGTCTTGCATTTGTTTTCGTCATCTTCATCACGGGAGGCCAGAAAAGTCTGCATCGCCTTTTTAATTGCATGCATTGGGCACCATGGTAATGACTGCAAACAAACCATGATACCCAATGCATTGTGGGTAATAAGAGATGGTCTTCTGAGCTCTTGTGTCCGTAGATAAATGCATTTTGTCATGCATAGCATAAACATGCCCTGATGCATTCATCATACCTACTCTATGATAGGGTGTTGAAGTATTGGTCATCAGAATTTTCATTCCCGCAAACATGGGGTCGGACCAAGCGCCCTCCTTTAAAAAGAGGTTCTATCATGTCAAAGTCAAGAACCTAGAACTAGCTAGCTTGTGAGAACTAGGACAATGGATGGATCAAGTTCGACGTCAAGCCTTCAGCAAGGCGTATGGGAAAATCTGGGATTTGGCCATGGTAGAAGTGTTTGTTGAAGCCATTGTATCCCTCGCTCAATACTACGACCAGTCGCTCAGATGCTTCACTTTCAGAGATTTTTAGTTGGCTCTGACCATAGAAGAGTTCGAATGGATCTTATGATGCCTGCTAGGAGGAAGGAAGCCATACCTTTTTTCTGGGTTCTATCCTTCTATGGAAAGAATAGCCAAAGTGGTCAAGATCGCGGAACAGGAGCTAGACTAGTTGAAGCAAAATAGAAATGGGGTGGTTGGGATACTAAGGAAGTGCTTGGAGGAGAAGGTAAAAGCTTTGGCAAATCAAGGGGAGTGGACCTCGCTCATTGACATATTAACACTGTTGGTGTTTGGGACTATACTATTCCCGAATGTAGACGGATTAGTGGACCTAGCAGCGATCAATGCCTGTATCGCTTATCATCACAGCAAGGAAAGCCCGGTCATCGCTGTTTTGGTCGATGCATATGATACATTTGACTTGAGATGCGAGAAGAACAGTGCAAGAATCATCGGTTGTACGCCTGTTCTTTATGTGTGGTTGGTCTCCCATGTTTTTTGTCATGAAGTTAGGTCTATCTGTCCTCTGCAAGGTCATCGCATGTGCACCAAAAAGGGAAAAGAAAATTGGGAAGAACTCTTGGCAGGTATGGTAGGAGCGTCCATTGACTGGTTCCCCCAATGGAAAGAAGGAAGGGAATGAGTGTTATGCTCGTGTGAAGGATTCCCAAACATCCCTTTAATGGGAACGAGGGGTTGTATTAATTATAATCCCATAATGGCCATAAGACAACTTGGCTACCCTATGAGAGGTGCACCGTTGAAGGAGATCATTGTGCCTTTCATCACGCGAGGTTTCAATGAAGCCAATGCGAAGATACTTCAGAGAATCTGTAAAGCGTGGAATACAGCGGAAAGGAAAGATAAGGAGCTTAGGGCAATTGGCAATGCATCATCAGTGGCTATCACAAGTGGTTGAAGTCTAGGACGCAAGGGATAACTTGGCTCCCAAAGCTAAAAGGCCTAAGTGGGAAAGAGGCTGAAGTACCTGAGGAAAGCGAAGAAAAGCAAGCTCGAAAAAATGAGAATGGTCAAGGAGAAGCTAAAGAAGGTGGTCACTAGGGTCAGGAAAGAGTGTGATGAGCTGAGAGATGTCAACATGACTACAGTCAAAGCATTAGAGCAGGAAACAAAAAGGGTCCGAAAGGAAGAATGGGGCAGGAATAAGTTTCGAGGGGCTCTATGGGGTAGCAGCAACAAGCTCAAGCTTAGAAGGGCCTAGAGGGATGAGTCAAGGAAGGAAAGCATGGTGTTAGAGAATAAGTTGAAGGCTTGTCAAAGGGCGAAGAGAAGTTTGATGGAACAACTGAGAAGAACGGAAGAGAATATGTTGACAATTATTCATCAATATAAGAAGAAGGTGAACCTAGCTGCTAGTCATAGGCAAAGGCTGGAGGATGAACATGCGAAGGTATCGGCTCTGCATATTGAAAGGGAGGTAAGAGACAGGGTGATAGAATCATTGCACGGGGAAGCTATGAAATGGATGGATAGGTTCACTCCCACTCTGAATGGTAGTCAAGAGCTTCCAAGGTTGTTAGCCAGAGCCAAGGCAATGGTCGACACGTACTCGACTCCCGATGAAGTTCATGGTCTTTTCGATTACTACCAACACATGGTCGAACTGATGTCCCACATAATTAGGAATCGCTGAGGCGTTTGTGTTGTATTTATGCTTTGGCTTTGGCAAGATAAACGGTGTTGTTTCTTAATAAAAATTGGATTTGATTTGACCCTATGTCTTTACTGAAAGTTCTGCGTGGATTCAATACTTCAGCAACTTATCATTATCATGCATTCATGTTTATTTAGTTGTCGCTTTCCTCATTGCATTTTGTTTATAGCAGTCATTATCATCATAAAAAAGTAATCATAGTAACCAAAAAGAATGAACGCGCTTTACGGCACCCTTACCAAACGCGCGCTAGAGCTAGAATCATGAGCGAGGTAGAGGAAGTTCAAGAACAAATGAAGGCCGACATGGAGGCCATGGAGGACCAAATAGCCACCATGATGGAGGCCATGTTGAGTATGAAGAAAATAATGGAAAGCAATGTGGTTGCAGTTGTCACTACCAGCGCTGCAGTTGAGGTGGATACGACCCACCCATTTGGCGTAAATCAAATGAGTTGTTCAGTCCCGGACGTGGTAGGTTAGGGAGGAGAAGCATTGGGAAGTACAGGCGGTCCCCATGTTGTGCAAAGTAAGAATTCTTTCCCACCATACGGCTTACCTCCCAACTACACGCCACCCAATGCTGTACATGTGCTCGACGAGAATGCCGACCAATCTGCTCCTGTTCCCCTTGAAAGCCAGCAACCCCATTTGGGGCATGCACATTTTGCTCAACCCATAAGGGGGGCATGTGAAGAACCTCGAGACCACGCTCTGGCTGACTTCAAGCCTTACCATGGATATGCCACTGAGGGGCCAGCATTTGGTGGCATGCCCTAGCCTAACACCTCGTGGGGCCCTCAACATCACCCACTACAACCTTTAAATTTCTCGGTGGGAAGACTGCCTCCTGCCATGGAGGAAAGAGAGAAATTTGATTTTGTAGAGGAAAGGATGAGGGCCATTGAGGGGATTGGAGATTACCCTTTTGCTGACATGGCTGAGCTGTGCCTAGTGCCCGACGTCGTTATCCTCTGAAGTTCAAGGTACCGGATTTCGATAAGGACAAGGGGACTACTTGTCCCAAGAACCACCTGAAGATGTACTGTTGGAAGATGGGGGTGTACGCGAAAAATGAGAAACTCTTGATGCATTTTTTTCAAGAGAGTTTGGCCGGGGCAACCCCTTTTTCTTTGGTGTACGGGATGGATCCTGTGCTCCCATTTGAGGTGGAGGTTCCTTCTTAGGGAATCCTAGCAGAGTCAGGATTGGAAGAATCAGAGTGGGCCTCGGCACACTTTGATCAGTTAAATCTTATCGAAGGTAAAAGATTGGCCGCCATGAGCCATGGGCGACTATATCAAAGCAAAGTGAAAAATGCTTCAGACAAGAGGGTGCGCCCGCATAAGTTCAGCGAGGGGGACCTTGTTCTAAAGAAAGTGTCGCAGGTTTAATAGGATCATAGAGGGAAATGGGCCCTGAACTATGAAGGGCCGTTTGTTGTGAAGAAGGCTTTTTCGGGAGGAGCGTTGTTGCTTATGAACATGGATGACAAAGAGCTGCCTTCGCCTGTGAATTTTGACATAGTCAAGCGGTATTACGCGTGATGCTTGGGGCAATTCGAAGACTCAATGTTTGGGCTTCCTCAAGGACTTATTTGGATCTTCGAGTCTTAAATTTTTTGTAAGCCATAATCACAACATTAATAAATATGGATTAATAATTTGCATCTCTACCTCTAGTGTTGTGTCCTTTACACTTTATTGTCTTTAAGAATGTACACTCTCATTCTTGCTCACTCATTCTATAGCCATTTGGCATGTTCAGTAGGGGTGCCGTAAGCGTTAAGTAAAATTGAACACGACAACACCCATTTAATTATTACGTTTAACGTTCGATCATAAACATGCATGCATCTACATCTTATCATCAAGGGACCCTGCAAATCGGAAAATGAACGAAGAGTCAGTTTGGGTGATGGCCAGCATCGCACCAACTTGGGTAAGCCTAGGGGCAAGTGAAAAGGTGATACAAGTATCTTGTAGTATGCTTTCACATTTACATGATAACACTTTCTTTGTCAAAGCATTAGGGCAAGTACTAACAGGTGCTAGGCCCATGATCAGATCGATCACCACCCAGTGCCCGGCTAAAGACGTTAAAGAAGCGCTCCTAGGAGGCAACCTAGTATCTCTAACTTTGCTCTTTAATTTCATGTTCGTTTTCTTGAATTATCACATGAATTCCCCTAAGCTTATACATAATTAATAAGGTTTAAAAGGGAAATATATATAACAAACTTTGCAAAAAAAATTTGAAAAAAAAAAAATTCAACTTGCCTGGGCGAGCAAGGTCTGATGAAAAATAAAAAGGGGGGAGGGGTGAAGCCAAATTTCACCCCATCTTCCCCCATTTTCTTCAAAACTCAACAAAAGATTCATAGTAACCCATAGGACCTCCATTGTTGGGGCAAATTCAAGCTTTTTTCTGCACATTTGTATCAATTATTCTTGGTTTCCATTCATCCCACTCAAGTAAGTGACATCTCCATTTATTTTTACTTCTTCCTTGTGATATTTGTTTCTTTGGTGGTTGCTTGCTTTGCAATGGTTTTCGGAGGAGTTGTGAATGAACCCATGATCAAATGCTTAGGTTGGTGGCTGTACTGGATAGCTCTAGGCCTATCCTTGCTTCTTTTACGAATTTGCATGTCATATGTGCTCTTTATCCCTCATTTTTTCGTGCTTCAACATGTACCCACCAAGTGTTTGATGAAATGCCACAAGGGTTAAGGCTATGTTCTCTTTTAAGTTTTAAAGTGTGAACATGTTTAGTCACTTAGCTAGGGATGATATCAACTCAAATTGATAATTTACATAGGGTTGTGGATTGAATTAAGAAAAATCATTTGAGTTGTTGATGGGCAAGTAACTTGTTGAATTTTAAGTTACCACCATTTCTTATTAAATTTGAAGCAAGTAAGCGGATTAAATTTGTGTTTAAATGTTGTTTTGGACTCATTTTAAGGCTGTTCTAGAGTGATTTTGTGCACAAATTAGCTTATTGATTTGCTAGAAATAAATGTACAAATATATATGTATACATATATACATATGTGTGTGTGTGTGTGTAGAAAAAAATATATAGATAATAATATAAATTTTAAAGAAAAAAAAGGGGGAAAAAGAAAAATTTCAATGACTAGCTATTCTTTTTAAAATAATAATAATAATAATAATAATAATAATAATAATAATAATAATAATAATAATTTTACTAAGATACTAGTGTCTTTTGCCTTTGTTTCCTTTTTGTGGCAGATGGCTCCAAAGAAGCTTCTTACTAAAAGGACTAGGAAGACTACCGCTAGGGGGGATCCAGTGCAGCCCCGCAAGCGAAGATTGAGTTTGATGGACACTATTTCCGAAGCGAGGAGCATCAATGCCACTTCGAAGAGATCAAGAGTTGGTCTTTCCTCAAAGAGAGACGGGTCCAACTAAGAGAAGGGGAATACACAGAATTCCAGGAGGAGGTCGCCAGGAGGCAGTGGACCCAGCTGATAGAGCCTATGGCTAAGTATGACCCTAAGATAGTCATGGAGTTCTATGCAAATGCCTGGCCCACCGAAGAAGGAGTCATGGATTAGCGCTCCTGGGTGCAGGGCTAATGGATCCCCTATGATGAAGATGCTATCAACCAATTCCTGGGGCATCTGTTAGTCCTAGAGGAGGGGCAGTGTTGTGAGTACAGCGAGAGAAGAAGCTAGGTCTTAGGATTTGATGAGGAGGCCATAGGCCAGCTACTGTGCTCCCTGGGACAGGAATTTGCACGAAATGTGATGGGAAGGCAGGTGCGAATCATACACACTAACATGACCACTTGACAAAGATCTGGATGATGCTTCTCCTCAACAACATCCCTTCCAGCGACCATAATTCTGATCTCCCGCTGCCTAAATGCCAGCTGGCCTACGCTATCCAGACCTAGATCAGTCTTCACATAGCCTGGTGCCATGTGTGCGTAGAACAAAAATATTTCTAACTACAAATGTAATAGATAGACAGACACATACCAACCACAATAACATAGCAAAGTTTATACACGATTATGGACAAAACAAAAGATAAAAGAAAAGAGGGAACATAAATAAAGAAGAAGTCACGATAAAACATTGCACACTGATCGAATGGCTTAACTCTCTAACAGTCCCTAGTGGAGATGCCATCTATCGAAACCTACCTCACGATGAGATGGCGAAAACATATAAATAAATAGGCCAAAGCGTTTGTCTCCAAGGGAGAAAATAAGTGGAGTCATCACCAACGCTTATTTAAGGGAAAACGTCAGAAAAACCAAAAAGAGGTCTACGAATTTTGAAAATAAGGGTTCGGGAGTTATTTACGCATGGGGAAGGTATTAGCACCCCATGCGCCCGTCACAAGGGATGACAACTTTAATCGAGTGTGCACAACATGACTTCAAAATTATTTATTTTCCCTTTTTCTATTTTTTGCTTTTTGGGGTCGACAAAGGGGCTGTTCTTGCTCCTACGTATCCTCAGGTGGGATGAGGAATTCAGACCTACGTAGTTCTTTAAATCTGAATGTTTGTGTGTTAAATTGATTTTTTATGTTTTTGAAAGATTAATTTTAATTGCGAACAAAAAGTTGTTTAAGGTGTTGGACCTTGAAACGATTTTTAAAATTTTGAAAAGCGAAGAGAATCATTAAGGCGTTGGACCTTAAAATGATCTTTTAAATTTGAAAAGTGGAGAGAATCGTTAAGGCGTTGGACCTTAAAACTATCTCAAGTGATGTTTGATAAAAGAAGTTAGTTATGAGTTGGTTTTATCTTGGTTTCGTTTATTAACTTTCAATCTCTTTAAAGACAACTTTACAATACTAGTGATCGGTTAAGATTGAACTTTTCAAAGAAAAACAAGATCACCGATGATAGATGGAGAAGATGGATGTGCACATAATAACAAGGGGGACCCCTAAGGGTACATGGATCACATTTAAATCTTAAAAACAAAACTAATCGACAGTCGCACGAAGAACACGGAAAAAGGAACGATGTAGGGAATGATTGCGATCGCAATTCGTTAGCGCCTCGGCTTCGTTTCCTCTTCTTTCTTCTTCATCTTTCTTAATTCTCTCAATTCTCTCCACTTCTGAACCTTGTAACCCTTTAAAACACCCCTAGGACACCTATTATAAGCAAATGGTCACTTTGGGGCAGTTGTAGCTCGTCGAAGCGAGCTGAAACTTGACCAGGCGAGCTGTTTTCTTCACCATGAAGCTATTTGGTGGCCCAAGCAAGCCAGAGGCTAGCCTGGGCGAGCTAGGGTCCAGGAAAACCAAGTAAAAGACCCTTTTGCCCCCTTTTTTTTGGTATTTTTCGCATTCTTGATCAAAACACTATATGATCATCTATTTCACATTGTAACGGGCATTCAACACCATAAGTCGACTAGCAAGGATCAAAAGATCAATGAATGATAGTCCCCGGACAAAATTAGGGTATGACACTAACTAAGAAAGAAACTAGTCACTCATAAAATAGAATAAGAGGGAAGAGAATAAGGTTTTTTCAGGGAAGGGTGGTGTGTAGAGGTTGTTTTTTGTTGCTACCTATGCCTCTCTATTTATAGAATCATAGATGTGTTTAATAGAGACATGTAATTTCCTTAATTTACAAAATAATATAATCTATACAAGGAAATTATCTCTTCAGCTGATATAATTTGATTTAATTGTTGCAATTATCTTCTAAGTGATTTTCTTCATTTATCTTTGAGTTATATCTCCATAATTATCTCTGTTTTGAATTAATTCAATTTCTAGACACATTGTCTGGCGCACTCCTCACTTATGCGAGATATCTTCCGTAAAATTTCATGTTCTCTTTTATTTAAGTTGGCTTGAGTAGCCTATACCTTGCTTGAGCGAGACTACCTTGTAAAATTGTCTTATTTCTCTATAAAAACTCATAAAATCATATTAAAAACTTCTAAAATCATAATTCTTATCTAAAATATGTTAAAAATTGAAAACATGATGAATTTGATTCAAAAAAGGCCTAAAGTATCAAATAAACGTCTCAAATTGCATATGAAAATACGGTAAATTTGACATTTATCAATAATCGAAACTTAAAACCTTGCTTGTCCTCAAGCAAGACTGAACTAAAAACAAACTAACTAGTAAAAATTTAAAATAAAACTAGACTAAAAATAAGAACAAGGATTCGCCTTGATAAGTTACAAACACGCTTCTCTTGAATTCCCCTTTTTTATTGAATGATTTATTTGATTGTGTGCTTCAATTGTCTAAGTATGGTGCCCACATTCAACTTTTCAGCTCAACCAAATTGTTTGCAAAGTTTAAAATATGCTTCAAGAGTGGCATTACAAACCTAATCACATAACAATTTGTCCTCTCATATAGTGTTTCGCTCTTAAGCTCATGATTTAGCTAGGGTAAGTGTTTCACTCAATTCACATCTTATAACACCACAATTCAACATTGATTTTCATCACATAGCAAAGATCACTCAAGACTTTATTGGCTTGTAATGGGGTTTGGCTAACAAAGAGTATTGGTTTTTCTAGATATTTCAAAGTAACTTAGAGGAATGAAAGCATTAGTTTCTTCATTTCATTTCATTCACTTTCTACCAATATTTGGTACCCCGGTTTTCAATTTCATACATACTTTGCTTTGTCCTCTATTTTTTATGTTTTCTTTACTTTGCTTCTCTATTGTTTTTTCTTTAGTTTTTTGTTTTTCAGATTTTTCCTTTTTCAATACTTTAGAAGAGATAAAGAGGATAATACTTTCAACCTTTGTTCACGTGATAGCTTGTTGGTACCCTTTATTTTGTTCCCTTTGAGTGGTGCATTGCCACTCCAAACTAAAAACTTTTCCCAATTCCTAGACCTATGCTCTCCTATCCTTTAAGTTAAGGGTAGTAGCGGATATATAAACATATAAATTTCAAGGTTAGGGAATTAGAAAAGAATACATCAATTAAGCTCAAAGTAAGGTACCAGGGATAAACAATGCAGGGTAGGCTTTTTGGCTCTTGGCTAAACATGCAAACATGGCCTTGATCATTTCAATGCATACAATTGCAATCGATCTACAAGAGATTCAGTCAAAGTCTGTTATGAGTGATATAAGAATGTCTCTCTCTATATATATTTGTATCATTATAAGGATCACTCACACAAGGGGTTTTGAAGTAGAAACAACATTTTTACTTTGAAAAGAGTTTTAACTTGTTTCCCTTTTGATATGTTTCACACAATTTATGTTCTTAAACTTGAGTTTTGGAATACCAATCACTAAGTTCTTTTTAACTAGATGATTGAGATGATGCATGCTCATATGTGCAGCCCTACGATGCCATAACCAAGAATCATCAATCTTACTTACAAAGCAACTAAGTTCATAAAATGATGCATGTTTAATATTCAACATGTAGATGTTACATATTCTTTTACCTATGCGAACAACCTCACCAGATATAGCTTCACAAATGAGACAACAGTTCTTGTTGAATTCCATTTTTAAGCCTTTGTCACATAGTTGACTTATGCACAAGTGATTGTACTTAAGTCCATTAACATATAGAACATTTTTCATTTGAGTCTTGTGTTGATTTCCAATATTTCCTTCTCCCATAATTCTTCCCTTATTGTTGTCTCCAAAAGTGACATATCCTCTATCCTTTGACACAAAGTCAGTAAGTCTAGACTTGTCACCCATCATGTGCCTAGAGTAGCCACTTTCCAAGTACCATAGTGAGTCTCTTAATTTTAGGCACACCTACAAGACAAAATCAATTAGAGAGAGGTGGACCCAATTAAGGCTGGGTCCAATAGGGTTAATTTCAACAATTAAATCTTTAGAGATCCAAACATATTTACCTCTAGGAACGTCAAATCTTCTAACATAGCATTTATAAGATATGTGTGTCCTATTTTCATGCAATAATAACAAGTCTTTGTTGTAGGCTTAGAATGCACTATATTTTTCTTTTTGGAGACTTAGTTTGGGTTCACCCTTTTGGAGGATGCAAACTTGGTTTTCTTAGAAAAGGTAGTTAATTTTCTTGTTATACCCCAAACTAGTCTTATCGGTAGTATGCTTTTTCACACTGAGCAAGTGATTAAGATCACTATTTCCTTTGTTCATTTTTCTAAAAATATCTTTAAGATAGGAAAGCTTAGTTTGCAACTTCATACGTTCTTCATAGTGATCCTTTTTGAACTTCTAAAACTCAATTTGTAAAGATTTGTAATCATCCATATTAAGAGAAGTAGAAGCACAAACACAACCCATGGCTTTATAGCTTGAAACAAGCTTTTCATTTTCTTGTCTCAATTTATCCAACTCACTTTGTGTTGAAGCAAATTTAGTGATATGCAATTTTAGATCGCTTCTTAGCTTATTGTTTGAAACAACAAGCCTTTCTGCTTCTTCATGCATTTCATTAAATGCTTGCAAAACTTCCTCATATTCAGAATTTACCTCAGTTTCTTCAATCGTAGAGGAGTCATTCATTGAATCTACCATCAAGCAGACATTTGCAACTTCTTGTTCAATAGAAGAGTCAGAGGATGTGGATGCATTGTCTTCCCAAGCTATGTAGGCCTTTTTATGTTTTCTATCCTTCTTTCCTTTCTTTTTAGGAAGTTGTTTTCTAAGGAAGATAGTGTTGGACAAGTGGCCTCAATAACTTAAGAGGAGGGGTTGTAAATCATGAAGATCTTGATGATGTCAAGAAGAATTTTCTTGAGAAAGGGGAGAATGTAAATCATGCAAGCTTTGATGGTGTCGAGAAGAAATCACATGTTTGTCATCATCAAAAAGGGGGAGAATGTGAATGTATGTATACATGACTTTGATGATGTCAAAAGAAGAATCAAACAAAGTTGCTTCAAAAGATAAGCATGGCTTCAAGATTAATGCAAGATTGCTTCAACAAACAAAGCCTTGCTTCAAGATTAACTCAAGATCAAGCCTTGCCTTAAAACAAAGTGCTTTCAAGACATTCAAGGCTTTGGTAATCGATTACCAGGCAGTGTAATCGATTACCAGAAGACAGGGTTGAGAAATAGTTGTTGAAAAGAGTTTTGAATTTGAATTTTCAACATGTAATCGATTACCATATGTCTGTAACTGATTACCGGCAACGAAACTCTTGAAATTCAAATTCAAAAGTCATGACCCTTCAAATTATAACTGTGTAATCAATTACTCAAACATTTTAATCGATTACCGGTGAAAAGTTTTCAGAAAATATGCCAACAGTCACATCTTTTCATTGGATTTGTGAATGGTCATCAAAGGCTATAAATAGGTGACTTGGGCACGAATTTTATGAGAGAGTTTTGATTGATCAAAATGTCTTATCCTCTCAAAAGACAACGAGAGAGATTCCAAAAGAACTTCATTGTCAAATGCTCCCTCAAAAGAAATCCTTGGCCAAACACTTGCCAAATCTATAAGGATTCTTACATGGATCTTCATTGCAATATTCTTCTCTTGAAGAGAGAATACTTCTTCCATTCTTCTTACTCAATGAAATTAATTAAGGGACCGAGGGTCTCTTGAGTTGTAAGGATTCCTGAACACAAGGGATGGGTTGTCCCTGTGTGGTTCAGAAGTTGTAGAGGATTTTACAAAGATAGTGGAAATCTCAAGTGGGTTGCTTGAGTACTGGACGTAGGCATGGGTTGTGGCCGAACCAGTATAAAACTGTGTTTGCATTCTCTCTTCCCTTATCTCATTTATGTTATTGCAATCAATTTTGCCTTGCATGTTTAAAGAACATTATTAAATTGATTGTTGCTGCTTCTTTTGCATTCTAAGTCTATCCCTCTTAAGATTATTGATTGAGGCCACAAGGTCTAACAAGTGGTATCAGAGCAGGATTCTTGTATAAAGTTTAAAAACTTCAAGAATAGATATGGCCTCATCCAACTTTCCATTTCCCGAGGGAAATTCTATCAATAGGCTCTTATGTTCAATGGTGAGGGTTATCATTATTGGAAAATCCGAATGCAGATCTTTAAAGAAGTCATAGATCTAAAGATATGGGAAGCCAATGAATTTGATTCCTTTATTCCTACAATGGTAGAGAGAAATGAAACTACATATAAAAAAACTACAGAAGAAAGAAGATGATGATGAAAGAAGAAAGAAGAAAATTCCTCTTTAAGCCCCAAAATGCTGAGTGCGATCAACTTGGGCACATGAGATTCAATTGTCCTGTGTTTAAAAGAAGAATAGAAAAATTCGACATGATGAATTTCAAAGAGAAGAAAGAAAAGAAAGGATACATCACTTGGGAAGTTAATGTCATAAATTATTCAAGTGATTTAGAGAATAAAATCATAAGTATGGGTATCATGATGAAAGACTATGAAAACGGAGAAGAGCAAAGTCGATACATTGATAGCAATTTCTCCAAACACATGGCATGCATCAAAGTTTATTCATATTCCTCCCCAAGATAAAGTGGATATGTGATTTATGAAGACAACAAACAAAGTCCACATTTCTCCCCAAGAAAAGTAAATATGTGATCTATGGAGACAAGGAACAAAGGCCACTTGATCAACAAGCCCAACAAGTGATATCGAATGATACCAACAGGTCACTTGTCTTTGATTGATTACTTTCTATGCTTGTTTTCTACTTGAGTTTAGATTGACCTTGATGATTGATTGACTGTGTTTTTTTGATTGATGTGTTTGTTTTTGCTTGAATGATATTCAACGTTTGTTAGTTTGATTGATTGATTATATATTATAATTGATTAATTGTGGTTGTTGATTGTTTTTGATTGAGTTTTGATAATTGTTTTTGATTGTCTTTTGTTGATTTCTTTTGATTGTATATTTGATTGATTATGTTTGATTGTGTTTTTGATTGATGTCTTACTATACTTGTTTTTGCTTGATTAATATTGAATGATTGTTTTAATGCCTTTTGGTATCACTTGATTCTCATACATTGCAACAAGTGGTAACATTTTTCTCCTCTCTATTCATGATTTGTTTTTGATGTTGACAAAGGGGGAGAGAAAGATAAAAGATAAAATAATAAGAAAAATTATCTATTCTTTATGAGACAAATT
This sequence comes from Glycine max, assembly GCF_000004515.6. Lineage (NCBI taxonomy): Eukaryota > Viridiplantae > Streptophyta > Magnoliopsida > Fabales > Fabaceae > Glycine > Glycine max. The sequence goes on from NC_038244.2 coordinate 28,010,794, forward strand.
TTTATATATGAAAAATATGAAATCTTCAACTGTCTCATATAAGAAAACATTGCAAAATCAACAGGGAGTAAACTATATGCAAATAGATATTTTTTCTTTGTTTTTGCTCCTAACCTATAGGTGGTTGTCATCATCAAAAAGGAGGAGAATGTAAATCATGAAGATCTTGATGATGTCAGGAAGAATTTGCTTGAGAAAGGGGGAGAATGTAAATCATGCAAGCTTTGATGGTGTCGAGAAGAAATCACATGCTTGTCATCATCAAAAAGGGGGAGAATGTGAATGTATGTATACATGATTTTGATGATGTCAAAAGAGGAATCAAACAAAGTTGCTTCAAAAGATAAGCATGGCTTCAAGATTAATACAAGATTGCTTCAACAAACAAAGCCTTGCTTCAAGATTAACTCAAGATCAAGCCTTGCCTTAAAGCAAAGTGCTTTCAAGACATTCAAGGCTTTGGTAATCGATTACCGGAAGATAGGGTTGAGAAATAGTTGTTGAAAAGAGTTTTGAATTTGAATTTTCAACATGTAATCGATTACCATATGTCTGTAATCGATTACCAGCAACGAAACTCTTGAAATTCAAATTCAAAAGTCATGACCCTTCAAATTATAACTGTGTAATCGATTACACAAACATTGTAATCGATTACCAGTGAAGAGTTTTTAGAAAATATGCCAACAGTCAAATCTTTTCATTGGATTTGTGAATGGTCATCAAAGGCTATAAATAGGTGACTTGGGCACGAATTTTATGAGAGAGTTTTGATTGATCAAAATGTCTTATCCTTTAAAAAGACAATGAGAGAGATTCCAAAAGAACTTCATTGTCAAATGCTCTCTCAAAAGAAATCCTTGGCCAAACACTTGCCAAATCTATAAGGATTCTTACATGGATCTTCATTGTAATATTCTTCTCTTGAAGAGAGAATTCTTCTTCCATTCTTCTTACTCAATGAAATTAATTAAGGGACCGAGGGTCTCTTGAGTTCTAAGGATTCCCGAACACAAGGGATGGGGTGTCCCTGTGTGGTTCAGAAGTTGTAAAGGATTTTACAAAGATTGTGGAAATCTTAAGTGGGTTGCTTGAGTACTGGACGTAGGCACGGGTTGTGGCCGAACCTGTATAAAACTGTATTTGCATTCTTTCTTCCCTTATCTCATTTATGTTATTGCAATCAATTTTGTCTTGCATGTTTAAAGAACATTATTAAATTGATTGTTTCTGCTTCTTCTACATTCTAAGTCTATCCCTCTTAAGATTATCGAGGCCACAAGGTCTAACAAGGGTGAATTAAGTTTTAAAATTTTCCCACTAACACATTTTAACCCCCTTTTAAATGATATATGATAGGCTTAGAATGCAGAAGAAGAAGAAGCAATCAATTTAATAATTTTCTTTTAAATGTGCAAGACAGAGTAAACTGCAATAAAATAATTGAGATAAGGGAAGAGAGAATTGCAAACTTCCAGTTCTCAAGCAACCCACTTGAGATTTTTCACTATCTTTGTAAATGTGGCGTCCCTAAATTAATGACTGGTTTAATAGTAATAATTTAAATAACAAAAACCATGGTAAATTTTTTTTTTCTTCTTTTTCTTTTTCATTTCTTTCTCTTTTCACCATAACTAGGTTTAGAAGGAAAATCCTCACTACAGAGTCCTGAATGGCCAGTTTACAACTCTATTCGGAGTCATTTCTTTCTTATCGCTCATAATCTCTAAACTATTTTGCTATTTCAAAAGGAAGAATGTACCAGCCATTACTTTAGGTCGTCACATGAAAATAAAAGAATAAAATACGGTCGATAAACTCTTTTACAAATAAGGTTGCTAATGCTTTCTTTTCGAATAACAAGATCGATTATAAATGCATTCATCATTTAAAGTTGTCCAAAATATGGGAGTTTTACAAAATTTATAGTGTCATCCAGAGCAAAGGTGTCCAGAGTGTTGGCTTCAGACACATGTATACAATCATCAAATTCCTATACATCAGGTCTACCCATACAAAAACAAAAGAGTAAACCAAGCAGTCAGTCCCAGATACACCCACCCTAAAAAAATATATAAAACTAGTCCGAAGAGTTGTCCACTATGATGAAGAGCCTCCGCTGATCGCCATCTCCCCCGGGCCACTATCCTCCGTAGAATCTGCCTCAGATGCCAACATGACTTCCTCAGGAGAATCCACCTCAAGAAATGGATCCTCATCACCCTCTAGAAAGTCAAGAGCATCCACAGCAGGCTCAGGAGGTAGCTCCTCAAGATCCTCCTCAGGGTCTTCCTCGGATGACGTTACCTCGATCACTTGGACGGGCTCCACTAGACGATATGGTGTAGGCGTGGGTAGTATCCATTCCACCGTGCGTTGAAGCGTCCGTGCAGGTTCATCAGGATGCACCAAAGAAATAGCCGTGAATCGAATGGTGCCCCGAAATCGGCACCTCGTGTTGCCTTCGAGGGTCTCCCAAGCTCCCTCTAGGCACTCCATCTCTACTTGATCACGGATTAGCTGCGCCGCCATCACGATCTACAAGAAAGAAAAGAGACGGGTAGACTCTTTCACAAGAATCTAACTGCGCTGCACACAATTTGTCTCATAACCACTACATGCAAGTAAAAGGGGTATTTTAAGGCTTTCCATCTTTGGTAATCAATTACACAGCCTTGGTAATTGATTACCAGAGGCTAAACTTGAATTACACAGCCTCAGGACATGAAATATGCAAAAATGCACTGTGTAATCGATTACCCATACTTGGTAATCGATTACCAGTGACCCATTCCTCTGTGTAATCGATTACACAGGCTGGTAATCGATTACCAGAGGCCTCTACCATCTCCCAGTTCCCTTTTTAAGCCTGGTAATCGATTACACCCCTTGGTAATCGATTACCAGAGGCTTCCTTAGCTTCCTGACCTCGTTTTCAAGCCTGGTAATCGATTACACCCCGTGGTAATCGATTACCAGAGACCATCTTAGCCTCCTGTCTTCATTTTTAAGCCTTGTAATCGATTACCCTCCCTTGGTAATCGATTACCAGAGGCCATAACCCACATATCAATCAAAGTTCACAGCTGGCCAGCCACCACAAGCCTCCTTGCTTTGTGGTCTTTGTTCCTTTTATCTGTTGACTGCCAGGAGCTCGCCTGTTTAGGTACATCACAGGTTCTCACTGACCGACTATGCCCGGGTTGGGTCGGGATTGGTCAAGCTTGGTTTTGGGCAATAGCACCCCACCTGACGTCCCCAAGATCTCCTGACCCCCGCGACATATCTCCAGGTACCACTCTGTGGTCAACAATAAAAGCAGGAAGTTTCACCCTTCAACACTTCCTCATCTCAAGCTTGTAGGATTATGGGGTACCCATCACATGTGGTACTAGGTGGCGGTCAGGCGATGGTGCACAACAAGTTTCCACATCCACAAAGCGCGCATAAACCCACCATCCCCTGTTGCCCACCTCCAACTGAGCTCACGTACTCCCACGTAGCCCATATCCTCGTTTCTCTCAACACCGGGTCCCCATCAATCCTCCCAAGCTTCCACAACATCCAAGCAAAACAACATTCAAACAGCACAAGCTATCACAGCCAAGCAAAACAGAGCAAAGGCAGAAAACTCTGCCAAAACACCAACCAAATCACAGCTTTTCTCACTTAAAGACCCCAGTAACAATTCCTTCGTTCCGGTTCATTAACCGTTGGATCGACTCGAAAATTTTACTGGAAGTCTCTAGTGCATAAGACTACATTTTGACCGTTGGGATCTACTAACAAACGTCCAGAACTCATTCTGTACTACTCTTTCCACAGCCTACCACACACAAGCATTTTTCTGCACAAAGCCAAAATTCTGCTGCACCTATTTTGACAGCAAAATTCTGCATAAGTGCAGATTTCGAAAATCACACTTCCTCTCATCCAATCTTGCCCAAATCAATTCCTACAAGTCCCAAATCATGTATCAACCATGTCTAACCCAAAATCAAGCTTTACAGCACAGCAACACAGAATCTAGGTGTCCAACACCCCTCAATTCAATGGGTTTTCTAGGTTTGAAAAGTGAAATTGAGAATGAGGTAAGTTTGAAGCAAACTCTCACCTCACACAAGTCCATAACCTCAATCTAAACTTGCTCAAACTGAATTTACACCTAAAATTCCACCGAATCAAAATTTGACTCTTCAACACCCAAATTTGCCCTAGAAATGGCTCTTTATTCACTTTGATCATTTGTTTTTCTCTCTAGCACAGTCCAAGCTTTCTCCCAAGTCCTAAATGACATTTCAAGCTAGTATTAACTCACTTTAACCTCCATTTACCACAGAATTCAGACTTAGCCTTCCAACTCTCAAAGCCTCACTCTTTTTCCACTCATAATATCACATTCTCACTTTCTAACCCTAGGTTAGTTCTACCCTTCATCTCTAACAGTTTTCCATCAGCAATTTCAGCATATAAACATCACAAACATCATCACAAAAACCCTAAAACAGAATGGGTATGTTTAACTCATCCAACATGGCAATTTCAACAAGCTTTCAACTAGAGTCTTCACAAATAACCATCATGAAGCAGAAAACTAACAAAACTACCCATCATATCTCCCAAAACCCCATACCCATGAAAATCAAAGGAGAAAGAAGTCCACCCAAACCTGAAATTTCGAAGTCCCACTCGTAGCCACGCACTTCACGACTCCAAAAACGCCCTCCTTTCAAGATTTGGGGCAAAAATGATGGCCAAAGGTTGGAGCTTTGTTGGGGTTTCAATGGAGAATGGAGGAGAAGGAAAAAGCAACGTGAGAAAGAGGGAGAGCTTCTGAATTTTCTGCTTTTGCTGAGTGAGGAGAGAGAAAAGCTTTTTGGTTTTAAATAAAAAGGGTTTTCTCTTTTTCTATTATTGTATTTAAGCAATGCCACATGTCTCCATTTGAGTGGAGCAAAAAGGGCCCACTTTCTCTTTTGATGGTGACCCATACTCAGCCACAAAAAGTGAGAAAATCTGACCTTTGAAACGCTAAAATCCTGCCTCGGTTTGCATGTCATTTCTCTGGTTCCAGTTCCTCGCGTTTCTCTGCGTCCGTCGGGGCCAGTTTTCGAAAGCAAGCAATATATATGTCAAAACGCTCAGAATAAAACCCCGAGCGTGGTTCAGAGGTTGGTTTCGTTAAATTCTAAGTCGCACGCAAAACGATGATTTTTAACTAATTAATTAGGAATTAACCCATAACTTCCCAGTTATGGATTTCTCTTCCTTAATTAGCCTAACCCGCATATCTTGCCCCCATTATTCCTACTTCTATCAAGAACATATATGCATATACACTGAATAATACTTATATATATAATCATTCAAAATACATTGTTTCCGAAAACTCCGGGTAGAAATTTCTAGGATGTTACAGTAAACTCTTTACAACTTCTGAACACACCTTGGAATTCCTCTCCCTTGTGTTCAGGATTCTCACAAGTCAAGAGACGAACAATCTCTTGATCACAACAATTTTTTTAGAATGTACAGAAGAATTTCTCTCTTTTAGAGATGATAATACAAATTGAAGATCTTAGAAGAATACTTAATTGATTTGCAAGTGTTTTGCCAATAGTTGTTTAGAGAGCATTTGGCAATTAAGTTCTCCTTTTAAAATCTCTCACTACTTTTTGAAGTTAGACACACATATATATATGCCCATTGTGCCTTTTCAAAATGGTTTGAAGAGATGTGTCTTTTCAAAAAGCTTTTCTGAAATTTTCTCACTGGTAATCAATTATAGGATTACACAGATATATTTCTGAAGAGTCATGACTTTTCCAAGGTTTTTTTTGAAATATCTTCATTGGTAATCAATTCTAGGATTCTGGTAACTGATTACACAGATCAAAATTCAAAGAGTTTTGTGTCGTTAGTCAAAAATATCTTCACAAACTCTCTAGTAATCGATTTCATAGTCTGGTAATCGATTACCAGTCCAAAAATATCTTTTTGAACTGATTTAGCCTGTGATAAAAGAGTGTTTGATACTAAAGATATTGAGGCCAAACTAAAGCAATCAAATTAAGATTCTTTAAACAAATTTACTAAGTTCTTATCTTAGATTTACTTGATCTTGTTCTATTGACTTGATTCAATCCATGCTCATCAAGTAACCTTTTTGGCATCATCAAAACCTACATGATATTCATTCACATTCTCCCCCTTTTTGATGATGACAACCATTTTTAGGTAAGGAGTAAAAAGAATATCTATTTGTGCCATTCACTCCCCCTTGATTTTGCAATGATTGCATACATGAAATAGTTGAAGATTTCATATATAAAATATTGTGTCAAAAAAATAGATAATTCCCCTTACTATCTTATCTTTTATCTATCTCTCCCCCTTTGTCAAAATCAAAAACAAATCATGAGCAGAGAGAAGAAAAACATTCAGCAATTTATAATGAATTAATAGAGTAGTACCATTTCTTGGCCTAAAAGAGTTAGTCTCATCAAAAGCAATTATGAGAATCAAAAGATACCAAAAAGCCTTTATCACATAATTGAAGAACATTTAATAAACTATGCTTAAGGCCATCAACAAGTAAAACATTTTCTATGGAGGTAGAAGGATTTGTACCTATTTTTCCAACTCCAAGAATTTTACCTTTGTTGTTGTCTCCATAGGTCACATGTCCACTATTTTTTTTGAGAAATATGAATAAACTTTGATGCATCTCCCGTCATATGTTTGGAGCAACCGCTATCAATGTACCAACTTTTCTTCAAGGAGTCCTTCATTCATATAATCATATTTTGATTTTGGTACCCAAATTTTCTTGGGTCCTTGAATGTTAGTTTTGACTAATGATCCTGATGGAAGCTTGCTTGAGGAGCTTCTATGGAGGCTAGATCTTTGAGCTTCAAAGGGGATTGCTTGGTGGTTCTATGAACCCCCCTGTTGTAGAAAAATTCTACATGAGGAAGATACTTAGGAAAATATTTGTTGAGAAATTTCTATTTGTGCCTTCTGCAGTCTTAGACTCAGGAAAATATTTCTTGAGAAATTTCTCCACAACTTCAACCCATGTCTTAAGACTATTGCCTTTAAATGAATGAAGCCACCTCTTAGCTTCTCCCGATAAAGAAAATGAAAACAAGCTCAATCGGATTGCATCTTCAGGCACTCCACCCAACCTAATAGTATTGCATATTTCTATGTAGATGGCTAAGTGTGCATATGGGTCTTCATTTGGTAATCCATGAAACAAATTATTCTGAATTAGCTGAATCAATGATGGTGGATATGTAATGGTTTGTGCTTGAACTTCTGGTTGAGCAATGCTAGTGAAAAATTATGGCACATTAGAACTTGAATAATCTTCCAGGGTGAGTCTTCTTGGCTCTTCAGCCATGATGTGGTCTTCGATAGGATCTAAATGAGAATGTCCTGCAATAGGAAAACTCGAAGATGCCTCAGAAGATTGAGTGAGGTTCTTCCTCTGGAATTGTTGTTGCTTCTAAATCCTGCAAAAATTTTCTAATTCTCTCTTGATTACGCCTTCTACAAGTGGCGTTAATCTCCAAACCAATGGGGATCAAATCACCTGCAGTAGATCTTCTTTGCATACAAGAAAATAGAATAGTAGTTATCCAGTTCAAAAGAACAATGAATGTGCTATAACTACTATGTTAGTCAAAAGAATCAATAAATCAAAGAAACCAAAAATAAAGCAATGCTGCACAACTAAACTAAACTCTACTAACAACTTAGTTCCCCGGCAACGGCGCCATAAATACTTTGTTGGATTTCCCCTGCGGTTACTATTTGTTCCACTTTTTCTTCGTACAAATATATTCAAGGGAAATCCGGTTTGCCGGAAAGCGCACCGAATCATCAAGTATTTAAAAATTAAAACGGATGAATCCGAGTATCGAACACAGGGAAATAATGTTAGCCTGAGTTAATTTCAGAAATGAAGCATTGTTGAGAGAACATGTATGATTTATAATTTTAAACAGAATTTAAACTAAACCTTTATGCTAAAAACTATAAAATGCAAGGTAAGTAAAAGTGACAGCAGTAGGTAGAAATGTTGGGTCTTTCTAACAAACAAGTTGATGCATATAAACATATTTCTCTAATCAATCATGCTTTTGTGTTCTATGTTGTAGTCTAAATTACTAAACCTCGATCCCTCGTCAAACTGAATCAATCTGAGCTTCATCCTCAGATCTCTCTTGTTGGACAAGGCCCAATTTAGACGGCCCTCTTAGGTTTAGACTAACTTAAACTGAGTTTCGTCTGTAGATCCCTCTTGTAAGACTAGACTCAGCTCAAGCAACTTACGAAAGTTTAGCCTAATTTAGCCTAAGCTTCGTCCGCAGATCCCTCTTGTAAGGCTAGGCCTAGACTAAACAACATTATTGTAACAACATAATTAAAACCAAAACTTAATCTGCAGATCCCTCTTGTAAGACTAAGTTTCAATCCTGCTTCAATCAAGTTCTAAGGCAACAATACATTTCCCAATGCTAAAGTCACCTAACTATGCACACAAATGGATGATCAGACCAAAAGCATACAAACATTAAGCATTGAAGGAAGCATTGAATATAGAAAACATAATCAATTAGATATTAAGTATTTACATCAGTTGTTCATTAGAAATCCCCAACTAGGGTGTTTAGCCAGCCATTACAGAAGAAAGCCTAACAATAATAATAAGCTTACAAAACCTAGGTATCTCTGTAAAAGAGTCTCCTTTTGTTGCCTCCAGAGCTCTATTCCCGAAATAGGCACTGTGGTGTGCTCTGGAATCTGTGCAAATCATCTACTTACCCTAATTCTGCACAAAACAGGCTTTATATAGGCTCTAAATTCATGACGTTGTGCTTAGCGCCACCCTCGCACTTAGCGCGAGTAAGTGGGTTTGAGCTTAGCGCCAGTCATGCGCTGAGCCTAGCTGAAGACAACTGCGACGCTTAGTGCACTGATCTTGTGCTTAGCGCGCGGCCTTGATATTGATGACCTGCCAGATTCTTCTGTCGCGCTAAGCGCGTTGAAGCTGCACTTAGCGGTGGATGCGTGCTTAGCCTACTGATGAGCTATGCTTAACTGTCACCTTTGGCACTTCATGACTTAGCCTCTTTTTCACCTGAAATTGCACATATTTCATCATTAAATCCAATGGACATATTCTAGAGACAACTTTATCCATAAAAAAAATTTATTTACGCAAATCACTACAAAATAACCATAAATTGGGGAACCATACAAGTTTTGGAAAACAATTTCTATACAAAAGTTAGTTATATAAGATGACTAACAGTATGCAAAGAGGGCATCAGCTACCACATTTGTTTTTCCCTTTTTGTATTTGATAACATATGGAAATTGCTCTAGGTACTCTACCCATTTTGCATGTCTTTTGTTTAACTTGCTTTGCCTTCTAATGTATTTAAGTGATTCATGATCACTATAAATGACAAATTCCTTGGAAACAAGATAATCTTCCAAAGTTTGGAGGGCTCTTATTAAGGCATAAAGCTCTTTATCATAGGTGGGGTAGTTGAGGGTGGCACCATGAAGTTTTCCACTAAAACAAGCAATAGGGTGCCCACCTTGCAACAATACAGCTCCCTCACCCACTCCAGAGGCATCACATTCTAGCTCAAAAGTTTTAGAAAAATCAGGAAGAGCTAGAACAAGTGCCTTGGTGAGCTTTTCTTTGAGAAAAGCAAAGGCTTGCTCTTGTCTTTCACCCTAAGTGAATGTCACATTCTTCTTCACCAGCTCATTGAGAGGTGAGGCAAGTGTAGAGAAATTAGGAACAAACCTTCCATAGAAGCTTGCTAACCCATGGAAGCTCCTAATATCTCCCACACTTTTTGGGGTGGGCCATTCTTGGATGGCCTTGATTTTCTCAGGGTCCAATTGGACCCCATTTCTACCAACTACAAACCCTAAGAAAACTATATTATCTACACAAAAAGTACGCTTCTCTATATTGGCATAGAGAGTGTTTTTCCTAAGGACTGAAGGAACTTGCCTTAGATGTCCTAAGTGATCATCTAGGCTCCTACTGTACACAAAAATATCATCAAAATAAAAACTACAAATATACCTATGAAATCCCTTAAGACATGATGCCTAAGCCTCATAAAGGTGCTTGGTGCATTAGTGAGCCCAAAAGGCATCACTAGCCATTCATACAAACCAAACATGGTCTTGAAAGCGGTTTTCCACTCACCACCATCTTTCATCCTGATTTGGTGATAACCACTTTTAAGCTCAATTTTTGAAAAGATGTTAGCACCATGCAACTCATCAAGCAAATCATCAAGTCTAGGAATGGGGTGCCTATACTTTACAGTAATGTTGTTGATGGCCCTGCAATCTGTACACATTCTCCACTTACCATCCTTTTTGGGCACTAACAACACTAGCCCAGCACAAGGGTTGAGGCTCTCTTGGATCCAGCCCTTCTCTGACAATTCCTTAACCTAAGACTCTATCTCCTTAGTCTATTTGGTGTTCTATTCCCCTTAAAGGAGGTAGCCCAGGGGGTATCTCTTTGGGAAATATATCACCAAATTCATGTAAGAGTTCTTGGACCTTTGGGGGTAAGGTCTCAAATGTAGGAATTGTGGTAGTGCTAAGGGAGGTTTCCCTTGATAGGAGAAGGTAGAAGGATTGTTTAAGAAGGAGTGCTCTTTTGATATCACCTTTTGTTGCAAAATGATTTTCCTTCTTAAAAATCTTCTTGGAGGAATCCTTTTCCTTTTTTTCCTTCCCCTTGGCCTTTGAAGACAAGGCCTTACTATCCTTCTTTTTCATTTGTTTTTCTAGTTTTTCTTCCTCATCCCTCTACTTTGTTCCAAGGTGGGTGAGGGTTATCTCATTAGTTAGGCCATTATAGATGATCTTCCTATCATATTGCCATGGCCTACCTAAGAGAAGGTGTCCTGCCTCCATAGGAACTACATCACAAGTCACTTCATCCTTATATGTTCCAATGAAGAAGGGCACTTTCACTTGATGATTGACTATCATCTCCCCTTGATCATTGAGCCATTGAAGTTTGTAAGGCTTTGGATGGGGAGTGATAGCAAGGCTCAACTTAGAGACTAATCTTGAGCTGCAACAATTGCAACATGAACCACTATCTACAATGAGAGAGCATGTGTTATAAAAAATTTTACACCTTGTGTGAAAAATATTCTCTCTTTGAGATTGGGTCAAGTCACAAGATTGGCCTCCTAGAAGCCTTCTGACCATTAAAAGGTCCCTTTTTTCTTGGGGGTAGATTTCTTCACTAGATTCTTCCCCTTTTGCTTCTTCACTTTCACTAGAGGAAGGTGAAGTAGTAGCCTCAACTTGGCTACTATAAATGTTTTGGCCCTTCATAATCATGGGTTTCTTGGTAGGGCATTGAGAAGCAATGTGTCCTCTTCAAAGACATTTAAAGCACTTTATAGAGCTAGTCTTCTCTTGCATACTAGCCTTAGCAGGTTGTTTTTCTATCGTCTTCCCTTTATCATCTTTGGGCTTAAAAGGTGCAGCCCCTAAGATGCCTTGACCTTGGTCTTTCTTTGGATAAGAGTGAGAGCCATATGATTTTGAAGTAGTCTTCCTTTTAAGTTGTTGCTCTACCCTTATGCAAAGTTGTACTAGGTCATCTAGGTCCCTATATAGAAGGAGCTCAACCTTGTCCCTCACTTCCATATTAAGTCCACTAAGGAACCTAGCAATACTTGTTCTTTCCTCCTCCCTAAGCCCAGTTCTCAAAAGGACTAGTTCCATTTGTTGCTTATACTCTTCAACACTCATACTCCCTTGTCTAAGTCTTTGGAGCTTGTCCATAATCTCCTTTTCATAGTAGAAGGGGATGTGCCTCTTCCTAAGGGCACTTTTCAAGTCATTCCAATACTCTACTAGAGGATCCCCATGAATCCTTCTTTCCCTAACAAGGAAAGTCCACCAATAGAGGGCATACCCTTGGAAGCTAAGGGTAGCCAAAGGAAACTTCCTTTCCTCACTTGTATCATGGCAAGCAAAGAGTTGTTCAACCTTCATTTCCCAATCTATATAAGCCTCCATATTTTCCTTCCCATGGAAGTATGGGAGGTTAATGTTAGCCTCTTGAGGCTTTCTTTCCTTTTCTCTCCTATGGGAGTGAGGTCTATGATGTTACCTATGCCTTCCTCTATAATAGTGATGCAATCCTAACCCCCCAAGGGCATTGGATAAAAGACTCCAAGAAGATTGGGCTAGAGATGCAAGAGAAGGCCCTAGGGTTCTCATGAGCCTTAGGATAGATTTTGGGCCCATGGGCTAAGTATGAGCCCACTTATCTTTGTACATATTAGATTAAGGTTTCATTATTTTTGGGCCTTGTATTTAGGGCTCCATAATGTAGGTAGGGTACCCTAGAAATGTAGGATTTTTCAGCCCTTGTATTTTAGGGCACCTAGACATAGTTTTTGTATTAGGGGTAGTTTTGTAATTTTACATGTACTAAGTGAATATTTGATGTGTGTGGTTGGAAATAAATTTAATTGAATTGGGAGAAGCTCAATCCAATTAAATTTTAGAGGGGGAGGTGAGCATTTGCTTGCTACACCCCATTGCCTCATCATATAGCCATACTTTGTGCATGTCCTTCATGCTTTACATGCCTCATGACACCTAACCACACTTAGTGGAGAATCTTGGACTTGATCTTGGATTAGTGGGCTGAACCATAGCTAAAATTCACTAATCATAATTAGTGAAATTTTGGCTCCACAAATTCAATTTCAAATTCAAGTGAAATTTGAATAGAAATTCAAATTTCCCTCCAATTTTGTGTGACACTTAGGTTATAAATAGAGGTCATTTGTGTGCATTTTTCAACTTTGATCATTTAAGAATTACACTTCAAAGCTCAGACCTCATTTGAGGCACAAAATTTCATGCTCCTTCTCTCCTTCTCCCTCCCCTCATCTTCTTCTACCTTCAAGCTCTTATCCATGGCTTCCTATGGTGGTGAGCTTCTTCTTGACTCATCTTATCATTGAAGTGGTGTCTCCAATCATCTTTCTTCCTTCTCCATTCTGCTGCCATTGAACTTCAAGAAGCAAAGGACTCCATTGATGAAGAAGATCCAAGGCCTACAAGCTCCACATTGAGCTACATCACTCACTTTGGCATGTTCCTTGATCGTATCACGCATCTTTTCATGGCATCGTAATGGACATATCATTCATACGTTTATCATATTCATGCATTGCATTTGCATGAGTCATTGCATTATCATACATCTTCAATTAGGATGCTTTTGTTCTGCCAATTGCATACATTCTATTTTCATAGTTCACATGTTATGTTCACTCATGCATCATCCTTGCATTTTCCTCTACAAAAAGAAACAAAACAAAAACAAAAAAAGAACAAAAAAAAGTCACAATAAAGCATGAAGGTTTACACCACATTCTTAGTTGCATGTGTTGGGTACCATGATGATGGCTATAAACCAGCCATGTTGGGATTATGCACTCATTTTGTTAAAAAATGATTGAAAATCATGTGAACATGGTACCTAATGCATGGTTAACTAGGAAATGATGGTTCTTCGAGCATCTCATGTCAATCTCATAATTACATTTGCCATGCATAGCATAAGTATGCTCTAGTCATTCATCTCTACGATATGTTGTCGAAGTATTGATAATCGAAATTTCTACTCCTTGGATTATGGAGTTGAACCAAGCACATGTTTTTAAGCAAAGCTTCATCAAGTCAAGTCAAGGTCAAGTATGGAAGTAACTAGCTTGCAAAAGTTGGGGCAGAAGATAGATCGAGTTACATCGCTTCTTTGTCTACTTCCAACACATGATTGAGCTAAATAATTTACAAAAATTAAGGACTATTGACATCCATGTTTTATTTCCAGTTTCACTTTGACAATATGTGACGAACAATGTTGTTTTAATGAAAATTTGAATTGATTCAACCCTATGTTCTACTGAATGTCCTGTGTAAAATTTGCAATACTTCAACAATGCATCATTTACATACATCCATCATCCTTTTCTTTTCACACTGGTGGCATTTCTTATTGCATTCTTTCCTTGAAATCAGAACTGTAATCATTGTTATCAAAAGGAAAGAATGCGCTTTACAGTGCTCTTACCGAATGCGTTCCAAAGCTAGAGTAATGAGTGAAATAGAGAAGGTGCAAGAGCAGATGAAGGCCGACATGGAGGCCATGAAAGAGCAAATGGCCACAATGATGGAAGCCATGATGAGTATGAAAAAAATGATGGAGGTCAATGCGACTACAGTTGTTTCCGCAAGTACCGCCATAGAAGTGGACCCAACTCGCCCATCTAGCCTCAATCAAGTAAGTCCTCCAGTCTCGATGAGTTAGGAAGTACATGCGGCCTCCATTTTGTGCAAGTTTAGAATAAGCATTTTTCCCACCATATGACTTGCCTCCCAACTATACACCACCCAATGTTGCACACGCTCCTGATGAGGATGTCGATAACTCTACTCCTATACTCATTGAGAATCAACAACCCCAATTTGATCATGCACATGTCTCTCAACCCATAGAGGAGACACATGAAGCACCCCGAGACCACAATCTAGTCGACTTCGAACCTCACCTCGGATATGCCACTGAGGGGCAAGCAGTTGGTGGTGTACCCCTGCCAAAAACATTGAGGACCCTCAATTTCGCCCACAACCACAACCCTTGCATTTTACAGTAGGAAGAGTCCCTCTTGCTATGGTGGAAAGGAGAAAATTTGATCATATAGAGGAAAGGTTGAGGGCCATTGAAGGAGGCAGAGATTATGCTTTTGCTGACATGACAGAGTTATGCCTAGTGCCTGACGTCATCATCCCACCGAAGTTCAAGGTGCCGAATTTCGATACGTACAAGGGGACTACTTGCCTCAAGAATCACCTGAAGATGTATTGTAGGAAAATGGGCGCATATGCGAAAGATGAAAAATTATTAATGCATTTCTTCCAGGAAAGTCTTACTGGGGCAGCTTGATGTAAGCTCCATTGGAGCTTGTAGGCCTAGGATCTTCTTCATCAATGGATTCCTTTGCTTCTTGGAAGATGAATGGCAGCGGAATGGAGAAGGAAGAGAGAGAGGAGACGCCACTTCAAGGAGAAGATGAGTCTAGAAGAAACTCACCACCATAGAGGCCATAGATAAGAGCTTGGAGGAAGAAGGAGATGAATGAAGGGAGAGGAAGAGAAGTGCACGAAATTTTGTGCTCTAAAAGAGCTATGAAATCTGAAGTTTAATTTTCAAATGATCAAAGTTGAAAAAAGGAACACACACGACCTCTAATTATAGCCTAAGTGTCACACAAAATTGGAGGGAAATTTGAATTTCAATTCAAATTTCACTTGAATTTGAAATTGAATTTGTGGAGTCAAACTTTTGAGCCAAAATTTCACTAATTATGATTAGTGAATTTTAGTTATGGTTCAGCCCACTAATCCAAGATCAATTCCAAGATTCTCCACTAAGTGTGCTTAGGTGTCATGAGGCATGTAAAGCATGAAGGACATGCACAAAGTGTGACTATATGATGTGGCAATGGGGTGTAGTAAGCAAATGCTCACCTCCCCCTCCAAAATTTAAATGGTTTGGGCTTCTACATATTCAATTAAATTTATTTCCAACCACACACATCAAATATTCACTTAGTCCATGTGAAATTACAAAACTACCCCTAATACAAAAACTAGTCTAGGTGCCCTAAAATACAAGGGCTGAAAAATCCTATATTTCTAGGGTACCCTACCTACATTATGGAGCCCTAAATTCAAGGACCAAATATAATGACATCCTAGTCTAATATGTACAAAGATAATTGGACCCAACCTTGGTCCATGGGCTCAGAAATCTACCCTGAGGTTCATGAGAACCCTAGGGCCTTCTTCAGCAACTCTAGCCCAATCCTCTTGGAGCCTCTTGCTCATGGCTCTAGTGACTGGTCCCTTCCTAGAGAGGATTGCATCATCCCCTTCCTCTTGAAGAGGATTTGACCTCAAATCTGTTAGTTCCTCCTCCTCAATATCAGCTCCACATGCTAAAGTAATTAAATCATAAATGTTAAAAGTGGTGTTGACTCCATACTCTTCTGGGAGGTCCAACCTATAGGCATTGTTATTGATCCTCTCCAAAACCTGAAAAGGTCCATCCCCTCTTGGGCTAAGCTTGGATTTCCTTTTAGTAGGGAATCTATCCTTCCTAAGATGGAGCCAAACCCTGTCACCCTCATTAAGAACTAGCTCTTTTCTTCCTCTATTGCCTTTAGTTGAATACACCTTTGTTTGGTTCTCTATTTGGTTCTTAACCCTCTCATGCAACTTCTTTACAAACTCTGACCTAGATTCCCCTTCTTTATGTATAAAAGAAGTGTCCAGTGGGAGGGGAATGAGGTCTAACGGTGTTAGGGGATTGAACCCATAGACAACCTCAAAAGGGAACTGCTTGGTGGTTCTATGAACCCCCGTGTTGTAAGAAAATTCTACATGAGGAAGATACTCATCCCAAGACTTATGGTTGCCTTTCAAAAGAGCCCTTAAAAGGGTGGATAAAGACCTATTCACTACCTCTGCCCATCAGTTTGTGGATGACAAGTGGTAGAGAAAAGAAGTTTAGTTCCTAGCTTAGCCCATAAGGTTTTCTAGAAGTGGCTAAGGAACTTAGCATCTCTATCTGACACAATGGTCCTAGGCAAACCATGGAGTCTCACAACTTCCCTGAAAAAGAGTTTTGAGATGTGGGAAGCATCATCCACCTTATGGCATGGTATAAAGTGTGTCATCTTGCTAAACCTATCCACCACCACAAAGATAGAGTCTACACCTCTTTGGGTTCTGGGAAGCCCAAGGACAAAGTCCATACTATTGTCTACCCATGGTGCAGAGGGGATGGATAAGGGTGTGTATAGCCCATGAGGCATCACCCTAGACTTGGCTTGTAAACAAGCCACACACCTAGTGCAATGCTTATGGACATCTTTCTTCATATGGGGTTGTCATACCTTAATTTCATCTAGGAGTACTTGCAGTCAGTCCTTGAACCTTGTTTGCTCCCTTCGAAACCCTCGAAACAAGCATCGTTGCGTAATTCGTAAAGTTTCGCAACATTCCAAAATGAAAACGAGAATTATTGTGTAATCCGTAAGGTTTCACAACATTCCGGAAAGAAAATAGGTGTCGCTACGTAATCCGTAAAGTTCCGCAAAATTTCGGAAAGAAATCAATAAAAAAAGCACAAAAGGGGGTGTATTTAGTGAAAATGGGGGTGCAAATAGCAACCAGGCCCACTTGGGCCTTCCTGAGGGTTCCAAAAGAAGGCGGTGCCTTCTGGTGGAAGCAACCCTGCTCGCCTGGGCAAGCTGGGCGGCAAGCACCTCCCTCTTTTCTCCTATAAATAGGGGAAAGAGGGCAGAGCAAAAAGGTTCAACCCTTCTGGTATTGATAAATCTCTCGAAATTATTGAGAAAAATTGTTTTCGTGAAAAAAATACAAGCTGAGGTGCTTCCGTAATGCTTTCGAGATGTTTTCGTAAGCGATTTCGTAGAGATTCTTCACCGTTCTTCATCGTTCTTCGTTCGTTCTTCATCGTACTTCGGTCTTCAACCGGTAAGTTCCCGAAATCGAATCTTTCAATTCATTCTATGCACCCTTAGTGGTCCCTACTTGTTTTGTGTACTTTTACTTTCATTACGTTTATTTTTCGTACCCTTTTTAATGAGCTTTTAACCATTTATTTAAGTTGTTTCTCACCTAATGAATAATAAAATGAATTTCAATCGATCATTTGTGTTGTAATCTCATTTAATCACCGTTAAAATCAAATCTAACTGATCGTTCACCCTGTAACCACAATTAAACCAAAAATAAAAAATAAAAAAGGCAAAATAATAATAAAATAATCAAAATATCTTTGAATAAAATAATAAAAAAATCAATCAGACGTTTTTCTTTGGAAGTTTCCATGAATGAATTGACTAATAATCAAAGTGAAACTAAAGCTAAAATCAACTCACAAATCAAGCTTTGTCCGCAAAAATCACTTGAAACCGTTTTAAGGTCCAAGCCTTAAACGGTCCTCTTTTGCTTTTATCGGTTAACATAGACCATTCAAAAGCATAAAATCAAACTCATAACTTTACCGCTTTAGAAAGAACTACATAGGTCTGATTTCCTCATCGTAATTGAGGATACGTAGGAGCGAGGGAAACACCCTTGTCGACCACACCAAAATTAAAAACATAAAAAGCATAAAAACACAAAAAGGCATAAAAAAGGGGAAAATAAAGCATTTTGAAGTCATATTTGCACACTTGGTTAAAGGCTGTCGTCCCTTGTGACGGATGCGTGGGGTGCTAATACCTTTCCCGTGCGTATAAACAACTCCCGAACCTTTCACAATTAAAATTCGTAGACCACACCTTTTCGGTTTTTCCGACGTTTTCCTCAAATAAACGTTGGCGGTGACTCCGCGCATTTTCCTTTCTTGGAAGACGCACCCGTGAGCCCTACGTCGCCCTCCCGCCGAAGGGTAGGTTGCTACAGTTGACGACTCCACTGGGGATTGTTTTAAGAGAGTTAGGCCATTTTTTTATCTATGTGCATTCCTTACCATGACTTCTCTTTTGTTTGTTTTCCTTTATTTTCTCTTATGTCCTTTTATATAACTCTTTGATGATTTTAGTGTGCTTTTTAATGTATGCATGAGATAGGTATTTATTCATTTGATGCACACAAACACCAACACCTTTTTGCACACACAGTGAGTTGAAAAGGGGCCCTATACCTGGGTCCATGGGAACATAAGAAGTGAAGGTGAATATGTGGTCATGCTGGGTCTCCGACTTGCTTGATAACAGTGAACCCTTATCTAGAGTTTTTCTCTTTGATAACATATTGTTGCTGGTAGTCCCTACTGCCGCAATATGTTTGTCGAAGAGGATGATACCTCTAGAAACCGTCAAGAGAGATATGACCACCTTGGGAATTATCACTAAAAAAACCTTTTAGTTCCTCTGATGCAATCCTACCCCCCAAGGGCATTGGATAGAAGACTCCAAGAAGATTGGGCTAAGTATGAGCCCACTTATCTTTGTACATATTAGATTAAGGTTTCATTAATTTTGGTACTTGTATTTAGGGCTCCATAATATAGGTAGGGTACCCTAGAAATATAGGATTTTTCAGCCCTTGTATTTTAGGGCACCTAGACTAGTTTTTGTATTAGGGGTAGCTTTGTGATTTCACATGCACTAAGTGAATATTTGATGTGTGTGGTTGGAAATAAATTTAATTGAATTGGTAGAAGCCCAATCCAATTAAATTTTGGAAGGGGGGGTGAGCATTTGCTTACCACACCCCATTGCCACATCATATAGTCACACTTTGTGCATGTCCTTCATGCTTTACATGCCTCATGACACCTAAGCACACTTAGTGGAGAATTTTGGAATTGATCTTGGATTAGTGGGCTGAACCATAACTAAAATTCACTAATCATAATTAGTGAAATTTTGGCTCCGTAAATTCAATTTTAAATTCAAGTGAAATTTGAATTGAAATTCAAATTTCCCTCCAATTTTGTGTGACACTTAGGCTATAAATAGAGGTCATGTGTGCACATTTTTTTAATTTTGATCATTTGAATATTAAACTTCAGATTTCAGAGCTCTTTTAGAGCACAACATTTCGTGCTCTTCTCTTCCTCTCCCTTCATTCATCTCCTTCTTCCTCCAAGCTCTTATCCATGGCCTCCTATGGTGGTGAGCTTCTTCTAGACTCATCTTCTCCTTGAAGTAGCGTCTCCTCTCTCTCTTCCTTCTCCATTCCGCTGCTGTCGCAACGTGCCCTTCGCGAGCGAGCGAGGGCGAGGCTCACGGGTGCGCTTTCCAAAGGAGGAAAGATGCGTGGAGTCGCCACCAACATTTATTTGTGGAAAACGTCGGAAAAACCGAAGGAAACCGGTCAAAATGAAAATTCTAAGTTTGGGAGTTGTATTTACGCTTGAGGAAGGTATTAGCACCTCTCACATTTGTCTCAAAGGACAACAGCCTATTTTTTAGAATTGTGGAAATTGTGTTACCTTAACTTTATTTCTTTTTATTTTTTGAGGTCGACAAAAGCAGGGCTTTTGCTCCTACGTACCCTCCATCGAAGAGGAAATCAGACCTACGTAGTTCTTTCTTAAGCGTGGATCAAGTGATTCTTTTTACTTTGAGGGGTGATCATTTTAAGGCGTTGGACCTTGTCGCAACCTACCCTTCGGCGGGAGGGCAACGCGTGACTCGCGGGATGCGTGTTCCACGAAAGGAATACGCGCGGAGTCGCCACCAACGTTTATTTGAGGAAAACGTCGGAAAAACCGGAAAAGACGTGATCTACGAACTTTTAAGTGAAAGGTTCGGGAGTTGTATTTACGCACGGGGAAGGTGTTAGCACCCCACATGTCCGTCCCAAGGGACGGCAGCCTTTAATCGAATGTGCAAACATGACTTTGATTTTTACGTTCCCTTTTATGTCCTTATATCCTTTATACCCTTTTTATATTTGTTTTCTTTTGTGGTCGACAAGGGTATTTCCCTTTGCTCCTACGTATTCCTCAATTTGCGATGAGGAAATCAGACCTACGTAGTTCTTTCGGAACAAAGTGTTTGGTTAAGTTGTTTTTGTCTTTTTTGCAAAATATGTTTTTATTGAACAAAAGGTCATTTAAGGTGTTGGACCATTAAACAGTCTTTTGATTTTGAAAGGAGAGAAACGTTAAGGCGTTGGACCATTAACGATCTCTTGTTTTTTGAAAGGAGAGAAACGTTAAGGCATTGGACCATTAACGATCTCTTGGGGTGGTCGACAAAAGCGGGGCTTTTGCTCCTACGTATCCTCAATTGTGATGAGGAAATCAGACCAACGTAATTCTTGCTTATCAAGTGATTTTTTTTACTTTAAGAGGTGATCATTTTAAGGCGTTTGGACCTTGAAAAATGATCCATTTTACTTAGTAAGAAATTGAAATGACAAACTTCAAAAACCTTTTTTTGTGGACGAGCTTGACTAGGCGAGTTGATTTTAGCCTTAGTTTCACTTTAGTTATTAATCAATCCAATTAAGAATGAGAAATCCCAAAGAGAAAATGTCCGATTGATTTTTCGCTTTATTTTACTAAAAGATATTTTTTTTATTATTATATTATTATTTTACCTCTTTTTGATTTCCAACGTGGTTACGGCACGACCGAACGGTCGGAATTTATTTTAACCGAAGTTAACGGATAATACAATTCAAACGTTCGGTGGAAATTTATTTTATTTTTAAATTAAGCGAGAAATGACTTAAGTAAAATGGCTTAAGCATGTCAAGAGGGGGTATAAAAAGTAAACAAAACGAGAATAAAAATGCACGAAACACAATGTGGACCACCAAGGGTACATAGAATGAATCGAAAAGCTTGGTTCGAGGTACTTACCCGTTGAAGATCGAAGAACAATAAAGAACGAATGAAGAACGTTGAAGAACGGTTGAAACCTTTGCGAAATTCCTCACGGAAAACGTTACGGAAACATTTCGGAAGCGCCTCGGCTTAGATTTTCTTCACGGAAACAATTTTTCCAAGCAAATTCGAAAGAGAGAGAAGTGCCTAAGGGGCTAAAACCTTTTCTTCTTCACTTCCTCCCCTATTTATAGCAAAATAGGGGAGGTGCTTGCCGCCCAGCTCGCCTAGGCGAGCTCAGCTCACCCAGGCGAGCCAGGTTGCTTCCTCCAGAAGCAACAACCTTCTGGAGGAATATTCTGGAGGGCCCAAGTGGGCCTGGGTGCTATTTGCACCCCCATTTTTACTAAGTACACCCCCTCTGCTTTTTTTTTGGTGATTCTTTTTTTCGTAAAGTTACGGAAACTTACGAATTTCATAACGATACTTGTTTTCTTTCCGTAATGTTACGGAACCTTGCGGATTACATAATCATCCCCTTTTTGACTTACGGAATGTTACGGAATCTCACTTAATTATGCAACGATGCTTCCATTTGATTTCCGGTGTGTCACGGAAACTTACGGATTGTGCATCAATATTTTCTTTTGTTTTTCGGCATGTCCCGGAATTTCACAAATTGCCTAATGATGGGTGCCAAGCACCTCACGAGGACCAAAGAAAGGTCGCATGTTATTAAGCAAAGGTCCCCGGACGAAATTAGGGTATGACACTAATTTTGTTCCTCTCGGTTGACGAGAGTCGCGGGTGACCATAAAATTTCCGCATGCAAATGACTTGTTGTTCCCGGAGGAACAAAAGGTGCAGAAGACTATGTCAGTCTCTGCATGCTATCAAGCGTTCTGTCTTACAGATAGCAAAAGAATGTTTATAGGATAACCACTCGGGTATTTCCGCCCGTCAGCATGACTCAAAAGTCAGTATGACAGATCTCGTAAGTGCGGAAGATGATATAAATCTCCGTGTGTCAACGGGCTTATCGGCCGCGATTGACGAAGGGCGCAGAATGACCAAATTTTGTCTCTGCCTGCCATCGGACACGACTGTGTCTGAATGGCAAAGGGGTGTGGAATGACCAAATTTTGTCTCCGCATGTCATCGGGCCCGCCGCCTCTGGATGACAAAAGGGTGCGGATAACTGATTTTTGTCTCTGCGCGCCATCGGACACGGCTGTGTCTGAATGGCAAAGGGGTGCGGAATGACCAAATTTTGTCTCCGCGTGTCATTGGGCCCGCCGCCTCTGGATGACAAAGGGTGCAGAATGACCAATTTTTGTCTCTACGCGCCATCGGACATGACTGTGTCTGAATGGCAAAGGGGTGCGGAATGACCAAATTTTGTCTCTGCGTGTCATCGGGCCCGCCGCCTCTGGATGACAAAAGGGTGCGGATAACCGTAAGGTATCTCCGCGTATCATCGGGTCCGCCGCCTCTGGATGACACAAGGGTGCAGAATGACCAAATTTTGTCTCTGCGTGTCATCGGGCCCGCTGCCTCTGGATGACACAAGGGTGCGGATAACCGTAAGGTATCTCCGCGTATCATCGGGCCCGCCGCCTCTGGATGACACAAGGGTGCAGAATGACCAAATTTTGTCTCTGCGTGTCATCGGGCCCGCCGCCTCTAGATGACAAAAGGGTGCGGATAACCGTAAGGTATCTCCGCGTATCATCGGGCCCGCCGCCTCTGGATGACACAAGGGTGCAGAATGACCAAATTGGCCGCTGCTTGTCATCGGGCCCGCCGCCTCTGGATGACAAAAGAGTGCGGATAACCGTAAGGTATCTCCGCGTATCATCGGGCCCGCCGCCTCTGGATGACACAAGGGTGCATGTCACATGACCTCAGGGTCAGTATGACAAAGATTATGGGGCAGCCGACAAAAGCAAGGCTCTTGCTCCTACGTATCCTCCAATGAGGAACTCAGACCTACGTAGTTCTAGATAACTTGTGAGACTTGAAAAAGTCTCCACCAGAAGATGCCTACATCTCCGGAAAGGGCGCAGATGACCATATTGGCCTCTGCTTATCAATCACACTGGGGGTCACTGAATGACGAGGTGCGGATAACTGTAAGGTGTCTCCGCGGGTTACCAGCTCTTGGGTCATGGCAACAAAAGGTGGTGTGGTCGACAAAAGCGAGGCTCTTGCTCCTACGTATCCTCCAACGAGGAACTCAGACCTACGTAGTTCTGGATAACTTGTGAGACTTGAAAAAGTCTCCACCAGAAGATGCCTACATCTCTGGAAAGGGTGCAGATGACCATATCGGCCTCCGCTTATCAATCACACTCGAGGTGCGGATAACCGTAAGGTGTCTCCGCGGGCTACCAGCTCTTGGGTCATGGTAACAGAAAGCAGTGTGGTCGACAAAAGCGAGGCTTTTGCTCCTACGTATCCTCCAATGAGGAACTCAGACCTACGTAGTTCTGGATAACTTGTGAGACTTGAAAAAGTCTCGGTGTTTTCTCCACTAAAAATGCAAACATGCTTTAGCAAAGAGACAAACATTCCAACTGATTAGAGCAGCATATGCCCCCCCCCTCTTTTTTTTTTGAGTGAAAAACAATGCGTCTACCGGGGAAGGAGAGTCTGCTGATGAAACCCCCCATAACCATAAATGAGATTTTGGATGTTAGCATTTCGTTTCTAAATGACCATTTAGAGGAAACACTGGGTTCGACAAAAATAGAAGAAAATCACTCAAAGTGTATCAATCTTGCACAGGTAAGTGTTTCATCCTAATTTCGAACCATAGATATGTCATGACTTGACTTTGCAAATTATTTCCTATCAAATCAAAGATTACATGCGCGATCATGGATCAATAGGACTTCCCTTGGGAATGGGTTCTTTTGATGGGTTTTTCGGCTTTTGTGTTTTTGGCTTTTGATTTTTTGTTGGCCTTTTTCCTTTTCTGTTTTTGTTTAGTGCGGGGCAAAAAAGTCGCTAGCGCACAGGATTTTGGTTGGTAATCAAAGGGAGAAGACCACTTTTAGGTCATGGTTTCCCTTCTTTTTCTTTTGTTCATTTGGTGACAATTCTGTATTGTTCAGATATTGTTTGGTCCAAAGACCTCTCTGTACATTTCTTCTGGTTTCTTTGACCAGGAGCTTTCTTCTTTTTTACTTTCTCCCATTCTTTGTTTGGGAATTTTCTTTCTTTTCTTTTTTGCTTTCTCCCACTCTTTGATTGGGAATTTCCTTTCTTTCCTTTTTTGCTTTCTCCCTCTCTTTGATTGGGAATTTCCTTTCTCTTCTTTTTTTTGCTTCCGAGGGTAAGGATTGACATTCTCACCCTGGGTCAAGGTTTATGGTGAGTCAGGATTTTGGCTCAAGGCTTGTAGAATGGCTAGACATGATACATGTCAGGGTTTGGTTTGGTTCAAGGATAAAAGGGATGCCCCACATTATTTCCATGACACAAATGCAAGAATGATGATTTGGAAACTTTATGTAAAACTGGTCATGCATGCACCTATGTGGACACTCAAGCGTCAAATTTTTATGGTGATGTGATGCTAGGGCTCAGCATTCATTTCCTCTATTTTAAATCAACCCAATGTTTCCAAAATATGTTCTTTTATCAATTTGTGCATTCATTCGAGTCCATTTCGGGCGTCCGGGAAAATTTTACGGCATTCACCCTTCAGGTGTATACACATTTTTTTCAAAAACTAGTTACGATCAGTGAATTTTTTCAAAGAAAAGTTGGAAGTCATCTCTTTTCAAAAGCATGTTGGTTTTTCAGTTGGACAACTTATTTTTCTTTTTCTTACCTGCTCTCTTTTTCCTTTTTATCATTTGTTTATCTCTTTTTCTTGTTTGTTTTTGTTTTTTTTTTCATGAGGTATTTTGCTACCTAAACATGTGTATATTTTTGTGAGGTATTTTTGCTATATACATGCATATCCAAGGTATCTTGCTACCTAAACATACATATATATGTTTTGTGAGGTATTTTTGCTGTATACATGCATATCCAAGGTATCTTTCTACCTAAACATACATATATATATTTTGTGAGGTATCTTTTTGCTACATACATGCATATCTAAGGTATCTTGCTACCTAAACATACATATATATGTTTTGTAAGGTATCTTTTTGCTACATACATGCATATCTAAGGTATCTTGCTACCTAAACATACATATATATATTTTGTGAAGTGTGTTTTTGTTTACATACATGCATATCTAAGGTATCTTTCTACCTAAACATACATATATATATTTTGTGAGGTATGACTACCTTCCGAGCTTGTGCTCGTTTTATTTAAATTCTTAGGATCATGAGCAACTAGGTGCGTCCTACTATAAAAAGTGATCAAATAACAAGCATAGATTCAAAAGGTACTAGGTTGCCTCCTAGTAGCGCTTCTTTAACGTCTTTAGCTGGACGCCTTATGACTTGTCAGTCACTGACCTAGTACTTTGCTTACCTTTGGCTTTGGACTTGGTGTAGGCAATACTCAAACCTTTTTGTGGATGAGCAGAGGTGAACTCTAGAGGTGGTGACGGTGCGTCTATTGCCCGCTACCGACCATCCCGATGCTGATGTGGTGTTTTGCCCTGCGCCTGCCTGGGGGCGCAGTACTTCTTGATGAAAGCTCGATTAGTAGGGGGCCTGATGCCCTTGCTGGAGGTGACAGGTACTCCGTAGAACTGACAGAGACCCGTAATTAGAGCTTGACAACTCCAAGACCCTGTTGGACTTCTTCGGGTCCACTGGGTGTCTTGCAGGCACGATCTCTGCAAACAATAGATGAAATCAGAAATCAGTTGAGCGATGTGCATACTTACCTATGATGACGTGACCTTGCCGGGGGGGTACGGGCACCTTGTAGGACTGATAGAGGCCCGTAACCAGAGATGGAAACCCTAGGGCCCTGTTTGACTTTTCCGGGTCCACTGGGTGTCTTTGTGGGTGCGATCCCTGCAAACAATAGATGGTATCAGAAATCAGTTGAACGATATGCATACTTACCCACGTCGGGACGACACAGACCAACTGATACTTTTGCAGGGGGAGATTGGCATTGCGGTCGTTGGGCAAAATGTTGCTAAGTAGCAATGTCATCTATATCTGTGTAAGAGTGGTCATGTCGGTGCGCAAGATCTGCACTTGTTTCTTTGCAGCAACACGGGTGAAATCTTGCCCCGGTATGCATAGTAGCTGTGTGATAGCCTCCCTCTCTGGTTGTGCTTGCACAGTGTAGTCCTCTGGAGGTGAGGGCGTGCAGCCCTCTGATGGCGAGGACGTGCAGTTCTCTGATGGCGAGGGCGTGTAGCCCTCAGAAGGTGAGGGCATGTAGCCCTATGAAGGCGAGGACGTGAAGTCCTCTGAAGGTGAGGGTGTGCGGCCCTCTAAAGGCGAGGACGTGTAGTCCTCTGACGGTGAGGACGTGTAGTCCTCTCAAGGTGAGGACGTGTAGTCCTCTGACGGTGAGGGTAACTAGTACCAAAGGTGAGGGCGTGTAGCCCTCTCAAGGTGAGGACAGGTAGTCCTCTGGAGGTGAGGGCGTGCAGCCCTCTGATGGTGAGGACGTGTAGTCCTCTCAAGGCGAGGACGTGTAGTCCTCTCAACGGTGAGGGTAACTAGTACCCAAGGTGAGGGCGTGTAGCCTTCTCAAGGCGAGGACGTGTAGTCCTCTGATGGTGAGGGCGTGCAGCCCTCTGATGGTGAGGATGTGTAGTCCTCTCAAGGCGAGGACGTGTAGTCCTCTCAACGGTGAGGGTAACTAGTACCCAAGGTGAGGGCGTGTAGCCCTCTCAAGGCGAGGACGTGTAGTCCTCTGATGGTGAGGGCGTGCAGCCCTCTGATGGTGAGGATGTGTAGTCCTCTCAAGGCGAGGACGTGTAGTCCTCTCAACGGTGAGGGTAACTAGTACCCAAGGTGAGGGCGTGTAGCCCTTTCAAGGCGAGGATGTGTAGTCCTCTGATGGCGAGGGCGTGTAGCCCTCTAAAGGTGAGGACATGCAGTCCTCTGATGGCGAGGACATGTAGTCCTCTCAAGGCGAGGACGTGTAGTCCTCTGGAGGTGAGGGCGTGCAGCCCTCTGATGGTGAGGACGTGTAGTCCTCTCAAGGCGAGGACGTGTAGTCCTCTCAAGGCGAGGACGTGTAGTCCTCTCAACGGTGAGGGTAACTAGTACCCAAGGTGAGGGCGTGTAGCCCTCTCAAGGTGAGGACAGGTAGTCCTCTGGAGGTGAGGGCGTGCAGCCCTCTGATGGTGAGGACGTGTAGTCCTCTCAAGGCGAGGACGTGTAGTCCTCTCAACGGTGAGGGTAACTAGTACCCAAGGTGAGGGCGTGTAGCCTTCTCAAGGCGAGGACGTGTAGTCCTCTGATGGTGAGGGCGTGCAGCCCTCTGATGGTGAGGATGTGTAGTCCTCTCAAGGCGAGGACGTGTAGTCCTCTCAACGGTGAGGGTAACTAGTACCCAAGGTGAGGGCGTGTAGCCCTCTCAAGGCGAGGACGTGTAGTCCTCTGATGGTGAGGGCGTGCAGCCCTCTGATGGTGAGGATGTGTAGTCCTCTCAAGGCGAGGACGTGTAGTCCTCTCAACGGTGAGGGTAACTAGTACCCAAGGTGAGGGCGTGTAGCCCTTTCAAGGCGAGGATGTGTAGTCCTCTGATGGCGAGGGCGTGTAGCCCTCTAAAGGTGAGGACATGCAGTCCTCTGATGGCGAGGACATGTAGTCCTCTCAAGGCGAGGACGTGTAGTCCTCTCAACGGTGAGGGTAACTAGTACCCATGGTGAGGGAGTGTAGCCCTCTCAAGGCGAGGACATGTAGTCCTCTGGAGGTGAGGGCGTGCAGCCCTCTGATGGTGAGGACGTGTAGTCCTCTCAAGGCGAGGACGTGTAGTCCTCTCAAGGCGAGGACGTGTAGTCCTCTCAACGGTGAGGGTAACTAGTACCCAAGGTGAGGGCGTGTAGCCCTCTCAAGGTGAGGACAGGTAGTCCTCTGGAGGTGAGGGCGTGCAGCCCTCTGATGGTGAGGACGTGTAGTCCTCTCAAGGCGAGGACGTGTAGTCCTCTCAACGGTGAGGGTAACTAGTACCCAAGGTGAGGGCGTGTAGCCTTCTCAAGGCGAGGACATGTAGTCCTCTGGAGGTGAGGGCGTGCAGCTCTCTGATGGTGAGGACGTGTAGTCCTCTTAAGGCGAGGACGTGTAGTCCTCTTAAGGCGAGGACGTGTAGTCCTCTTAAGGCGAGGACGTGTAGTCCTCTAAGGGTGATAGGTACAAGTACCCAAGGGTCCACCCTTATGAGAAAGCAAGAGATCGACTCATCGAGAGGGCCGGTCATCCCAAATCCACAAGATTTGGACATTAGATGTAGGAAATCTATGCAGTTAACATGATTTTTAGGGATGCAGATGCATGCAACCTTTGTCGTGAAATTTGGTAAATGTGGACTTCATATGAAACAATGCAATGTAATGGAAAGTTGTACAATGTTCATGACATTCTTTCCCTATTTTATGATTTTGATTTTGATTTAATTTTTTTGGAAAACACAGATTGACCGTCCTTTTGAAAGTGGTGATAATTCATGCAACCTCATCCTATCTTTTTGCAAATATCCCTGGGAACTCCCTCAGAGTGTGTGTTCTGTTTGATTTAGTCACTTGACCATTTTGGAGTGACGGCAATGGAGTCGTTTGATGTTTAATCAATCCATTGAAATCCTAGGGTTTGTCCCCCTTTTTTTGTTGAAAACATCGATGGGTGAGAACTTTTGATCGGCCCCTATGTTCACTTGAGGCTCATGCACGGTGCCCCTCATTGCCCCAGTGTAAGGCTTTGAGGTACCAATCGTTGCCTTTCGTCATGACCTTGTAGGAGGGAACCTATTGGGTGAGAACTTCTAATCTGCCCCTAGGTTCGTTTGAGGTTTTTGCATGGTGCCTTTCGTTGCCCCAGTGTAGAGCTTAGAGGTACCAAGTGTTGTCTTGTTTTTACGACCTCGTAGCGAGGAAGAATGAAAGAAGCAGTTGATTCTTGCGAGAAATAGTTGAAGGATCTTTCAGTTGATGGATTAAGTCAAATGACTTCTATGTAGAAGCAAGATGTTTTGATGTCTTGATGATGCTAAAGGATCAAGTGCTTCTAAGTTTTATTCAAGACAAGAATCCAAGAAAATCAAGATATATGGTCAAGTTGATCTCTAGAATCTTAGGAAGAAGTTTCCAAATTGAAAAAAGCAAAAGGTTTGGCCAAAGAATTCTATCTAAATCATTTTAAATTGAGATTTACTCTCTGGTAATCAATTACCAGCAGCTGAAAATGTTTAGAATAGTCACTAGAAATTTGAATTCAAAATTTATAATGTGTAATCGATTACACATGGATGGTAATTAATTACCAGCAGTTTATTCAAATTTTAAAGCCTGTGATCGATTACACAAGTCTTGTAATCGATTACCAGAGGAGATTTTCAGAAAATAATTTCCAAGAGTCACATCTATTCAAATGGTTTATGAATGGCCATCAAAGGTGACTTGGAAACACGAATTTAAAAAGAGTTTTCATTGCCCAAAAAGTTTTATCCTCTTAAAAGATTAAGAGTTTTTCTGAACTGAAATGTCTTATCCTCTCAAAACGATTCCTTGGTCAACCACTTGCATATTCAATAAGGAATTTTGATTGATCTTCATTGTACAATCTATCCCTTTTAAGAGAGATTTCTTCTTCTCTTCTTCTTACTTCTGAAAAGGGATTAAGAGACTGTGAGTCTCTTGTTGTAGAGGATTCTTGAACACAAGGGAAGGGTTGTCCCTGTGTGGTTCAAACTTTGTAAAAGGAGTTTTACAAAGAGAGTGGAAAATCTCAAGTGGGTTTCTTGAGGACTGGACGTAGGCGCGGGAAGTGGCCGAACCAATATAAATCAAGTTTGCATTCCTCTCTTCCCTTAAACTTCTTTTATTTATTGCTATTTATCTTTTGCTTTAAAGAAGTTTATTTTGAATTATCTTTTGAGTAATTCATGTTTAAGGGTGCATTGTTAATCTGGAGAGAGTGAAAGTTTAATTGGGAAATAGTCTTCGTATCTTAATTCAACCCCCCCTTTCTCAAGATAACTGAGGCCATTTGTCCAACATCCTATCCTTGATAACTCACTTCTCTCTAAAAAGACAAAATGAGGTCACATGAACGTCTATATTTGTACTTGAAAACACAGTCAATCAAATGTCCTCTCTTCTTTTTTTTGTTTTTTTTTACTCGTCGTTTTACGACACCCCCACCAACGTGCAAGATGAGTAATCTCTGATTGAACGGTCTTGGAAGTCAACACTCAGGAGCGCAGGTCGCTTGAGCAAACAGACCAATGGCTTGCACTCACATTCCGGTGGAAGTTGAATAAGCAAAGATGTGTTCGTGAGAGGATGTCCATTTTATCCATATCATTTAGCATTGTAACTGTGGTTTATGGCATAAACTTGAAAATCCTGATGAGTCATAACAACAGCTTCCAGAATTGCCCCATGTATGGTGTTGCTTGTCAATGTTAGGATTCAACAAGCGATTCTCCTCAAATTTCAGCCAGCCCGTATCAATTAGAAAACAGTTTACCGAGCAGTATGTACGCAATGCTTAATGGAATGCCCCGGGGCTCCTCCATGATAAGCACACGTTGCGTTCGAGTCGTATCCTCAGAAAAATGGAGGTTGAGGAACCTTGGTTGGGGTTATGGCTACCATTGAATTATTGAGTGGATATGGGATCAAGTTTAGCATATGACAACGGAATTTGGGGTGAAACCTACAGGCTTTTTGCTGCAAAATTCCTTTTTGTTGGTGTTTTTTGGTTTGTGCTAAAGGTGGTCTTCGTCATTGGAAGTGCGGTAGACAGGCTTTGTGGTTGATTCAGGGATGGCCTTTGTGGATAACTGGGCGGTGGGTAAGGAGGAGGTTTGTTATTGGCTGAGTAATGACATTGTTGGGTTGGTGGGAAACTTGGCCGTATAGGAATGGCAGTCACAGCATGGGTTTCTCCCTCTTTCTCACCCTCTTCATTTGCCCCAGTTTTCTCATTCGTCCAAGCAGGATGACTAAATTTGCCTTTTTTCAGACCCACATCGATCCTTTCACTGGCAAAGACCAAATCCTCAAAGCTTTGAAGGTGCGTAGCCCACCATTTTCCATAGTAGAATACTGGTAATGTGTCTACTATCATTGTCATCGTTTTTTCGTCATTGAGGTGCCACTTTGAGCTGCCAGGTTCTCCACCTTTGGGCGTATTCTTTGGAAGATTTGTGCCCCCTTTTTGCACATGTTCTGTAGTTGCATCCTATCTGAAGACATTATACTGACACTGCCTAACGAAGGCAACCACTAGGTCCTTCCAAGAATGGACTCGGGAAGGTTCCAAGTTAGTGTACCAGGTAACAGCTACCCAATAAGACTTTCTTGGAAGGAATGTATCAGTAATTCCTTATCTTTTGCGCATGCCCCCGTCTTTCGATAATACATCTTTAGATGGTTCTTGGGGCAAGTAGTCCCCTTGTACTTGTCAAAGTCCAGCACCTTGAACTTGGGAGGGGTGATGATATTGGGTTCTAGGAACAACTCTTTTAGGTTAGCAAAGGCATAATCTTCACCTCCTTCAATGGCCCTGAGCCTTTCCTCTAAATGATCCAACTTTTCCATTTCTGCCATAGCACGAGGGTTTTTACGTGTTGTGGAATGCAAGAGGTGTAGCTGGGGGTGATACTGAGGCCCCTCCAAAGTGTTTTGCAGGGGTATACCACCAACTGCTTGCCCTTCAGTGGCATATCCGAGGCAAGGCTCGAAGTCGGCTAGATTGTGGTGGGGAATTTCATGTGTCTCCTCCATGGGTCGAGAGACATGTGCATGATCAGATTGAGGTTGTTGGCTCTTAATGAGTATGGGAGTGGAGTTATTGACATCCCCATTGGGAATGTACGCCACATTGGGTGGTGTATAGTTTGGGAGGCAAGCCATATGGCGGGAAGGCGTGCTTGTTTTGAATTTGCACATCGTGGGGTCATCCGTACTTCCCAAATCTTTGCCTACCATATTTGAGGTCGGATGATTCATTTGCTTGAGGCCAGATGGGAGCATCGGGTTCACCTTAGCGACAGCACTAGTAGCGGCAACTATAACCGCATTGGCTTCCATTATCTTCTTCATGCTCATCATGGCCTCCATCATTGTGGCCATTTGATCTTTTATGGCCTCCATGTCAGCCTTCATCTTCTCTTGCACCTCCTCTGCTTCACCCATTACTCTAGCTCTAGCACGAGTTCGGTAAGGGCGCCATAAAGCGTGTCCTTTTCTTTTTGATAACAATGATTAAGTTCATTTTATTTTATTTTATTTTATTTTTCAAGGAAAGAATGCAATGAGCAATGCAACCAATGAAAAGTATGAATGTATGCGAATGATGCATAGTTGAAGTATTGCGAATTTTTACGCAGGACATTTGAATCAATTTAAATTTTCAACATGGTCCATGACATCTTTGTCAAGGTGAACTTGGAAGTAACAAGGACATCAACAATCCTAAATATGTTTGGTAGTAGACGAAGCAGTGATGTGACTCGATTCATCTTTTGCCCCAATTTTGCAAGACGGTTACTTCCATATTTCAACTTGACTTGATGAACCTTTTTATAAAAGCATGATCTTGGTTCAACCCTATAATCCAAGGAATGGCAAGTCTGATCGCCAATACTTCAACAACATCTCATAGGGATGAATGACTCGGGCATACTTTAAGCTATGCATGGAAAATGTAATTATGAAATTGAGATGCCCGAAGAAACACCATTTCCTAGTTAACCATGCATTAGGTACCATGTTCAATTATTTTGTTTTGTTGTTGTGTGTTTTTTTTTTATTTTTAGAAATGGGTTTATGATCCCAACATGGTTGGCTCATGGTGCCTAACACATGCAACTAAGAATGTAGTGTGAAGTTTCACGCTTCCCCTTTTTTGTTTTTGTAGAGGAAAACACAAGGATGAGCAAACATGAAAACAAATGGTATGCAATTTTGCAGATCAAAAAGTTTGTTGAACGCATATGCATGATGATGCCATGACTCATGCAAAATGTGAGGCTGGAATATGATAATGGACAAATGCAGGAACGATATGTTCATTATGATGTTATGAAGAGATGCTTATGCGATGCATGATATGAATGCATTTTACGGACACGAGAGCCCGGAAAATTATCTCTTCTTACTTGCGCATTTGGGGGCGCAGTGCCCCATGTGTACAATTAAGAAGGTGATATGGACCTTCCGGCTTCCCGTGACAAAGGACGAGACCAACATACAATGCATGCTAGAGATAAAATGCGGGAGTGACTTGATTCGCACTGATTTTTGGAGTAAAAACGTGGGATAAACTCATTTTATTTAAAAAGTTATAACTAGTCAAGATCTGAGCGACAATACAAACTTCCTAGCGGTTTCTAATCATATGGTCCATTAAGTCTATCATATGCTGACAATAGCTGAGAAGTCCGTGGATCTCCTCGGGGGCGGAATAGGTGTCCGCCATTGCTTTGGCCTTGGCTAGCAATCGGGGAAGTTCTTGACTCCTGTTCAAAGTAAGAGCAAATCGGTCCGTCCACATTGTTGCCTCTTGGTGCAATGAATCAATTACCCTTTCCCTTGCTTCCCTTTCTGCTGATATCTTGGCGTACTCATCCTCTAGCCTTTGCTCGTGAGTCGCTGCTAGATTTAGCTTCTCTTTGCACTTATCGATGATGGCCCACATATTCCCTTCAGTCTCGCTTAACTGTTGGGACAAATTTCTTTTCGACCTAAGGCAAGCCTTTAGCTCGTCCTTCCAGATCATGCCTTTGACCCGTGATGATTCCTTTCACCTCTTCGGAGTTTGAGCTTACTATTGCTGCCCTATAAAGCCCCTCAAAACTTGTTTTGGTCGTGTTCTTCCTTTCGGGCCTTCTTGGTTTCTCATTCCAAGGCTTCATCGGTGGCCATATTGACGTCCCTTAGTTCATCATACTCTCTTCAGACTTTGATGGCCATGGATTTGAACTTCTCTTTGACTACCCGGGCTCTTTCAAGCTTTGCCTTTAGCGCTTGTACCTCATCACTTTCTTCCGAAGCTTTAACCTCATCATCTCTCATAGTCTTTAGATTTGGGAGCCAATCCAATCCTTGTGTCCGGACTCTCAGCCACTTATGATAGCCGCCGATGCTCCCATTACTGCTTCCCCTAAGCTCTCTGTCCTTTCTTCACGCCGCATCCCATGCCTTGCGAACTCCTTGGAGTACCCTCGCGTTGTGGTCACTGAAACCCCGTGCGATGAAAGGCGTGATGCTTTTGTATGATGGCACTCCTCTCATGGGGTAGCCAAGTTGTCTTATGGCGAGGACGGGATTAATACAACCCCTTGTCAAGGGAACATTTGGATATCCTTCGCATGAAGATAGAATCCTGATTCTTCCTTCCTTCTAGCGAGGGAACCAATTAACAGACGCCCCTCTATGCTAGCCAAGAGTTGGTCCCAATTCGTCTTTCTTTTTTCGACGCACGAGCGGTGACCTTGTAGCGGATAGACGGGCCTACCTTCTTGGAGAAAAAGGTGCGAAACCAGCAACACATAGAGAGCTGGAGTACAACAAACTATTCTTGCACCGCTCTTTTCACATCTTTGGTCGAACGTGTCATGCATGGCTAAAACAGTGACGACCGGGCTTTCCTTGCCATGATGAAAGGCGAGGAAAGCGTCAATCGCTGCTAGGTCCACTAACCCTTCCATATTTGGAAAGAGGACACCTCCAGAGATCAAACGCGCCAAGATGTCAATAAAAGAAGCCCATTCGCCTTGATTTTGCCAAGGCCTTTGCCCTTTCCTCCAAACACTTCCTCGGTACTCCGACTACTCCATTTCTGTTTTGCTTTACACGGTCCAACTCTTGTGTTGAGATTTTCACTACCTTGGCAACTCTTGTCGTGGAGGGATAGAACCCAGAGAAAAGATATGGCTTCTTTCCTCCCAGTGGGCATCCCAGGATTTCTTCAAACTCTTTCACAGTCGGCACTCGCTGGAAGTCCTCGAATGTGAAGCACCTTAGGGGCTGGTCATAATACTGGGAAAGGGATGCAATTGGTTCCATGGAGACTTCTACCCTAGCTAGGTCCCAAATCTTACCGTAGGCTTTGGAGAAGGCTTGCCGTTGAAGTTGACCCATTAATTGCCCCAACTCTCGTAAACTAGTGACCTCTAAGCTCTTGATTTTGACTTGATAGAACCTCTTTTTAAGCGAAGGCTTTTGACTCGATCCCATGCTTTACTAAAGTGAAATAAAATCTAGTGCGAATCAAAACTCCGACATCTATCATGGGTGGAATGGATGAATGCATGAAGAAATGCATATGACACAGATGCAATTTACGAATACGGGAGCCTGAGAAATTGTTTCCTTCTTGGATACAACGTTTGGGCAGCATGGCACCCAACGTCGGTTGGCTAAAGTGAGGGGATCAAAGATGAAACCCACGCATGATGCATATGCGAAAGGCACAACACGGGGATGTACATAGTACGACAATATTCACAAACAAATATAAGCAAAAGGGTATATGATACTTATGCATGGCAGTGTGAAAAATGGCACGCAGCGTGTTTGCTCCGTGCCCCTATTTAAGGGACCTATAAGGGAAAGAGCTAACTAGGCTTTTAGTGATAACCCCCAAGGTAGTCATATCTCTCTTGATGGTTTCTAGAGGTATCATCCCCTTCGAAGAACATACTGCAGCAGTAGGGACTACTAGCAACAATATGTTTTCAAAGAGAAAAACTCTAGATGAGGGTTCACTGTAATCAAGCAAGTCGGAGACCTAGCATGATCACGGATTCACCTCCACTCCTTATGTTCCCATGAACCCGGGTATAGGGCCCTTTTTCAACTCACAGTGTGTGCAAATAGTGTTGGTGTTTGCGTGCATCAAATGAATAAGTATTTACCTCATGCATACATTTTAAAACGCACTAAAACCAACAAAGAGTTTATATACACAAGACCATAAAAAATAAAGGGAAACCAACAAAGGAGAAAGTCATGATAAAACATTTGCACAAGATTAAATGGCCTAACTCTCAAAAAACAGTCCCCAGTGGAGTCGCCAACTGTCGCAACCTACCCTTCGGCGGGAGGGCGACGCGTGACTCGCGGGATGCGTGTTCCACGAAAGGAATACGCGCGGAGTCACCACCAACGTTTATTTGAGGAAAATGTCGGAAAAACCGGAAAAGACGTGATCTACGAACTTTTAAGTGAAAGGTTCGGGAGTTGTATTTACGCACGGGGAAGGTGTTAGCACCCCACACGTCCGTCCCAAGGGACGGCAGCCTTTAATCGAATGTGCAAACATGACTTTGATTTTTACGTTCCCTTTTATGTCCTTATATCCTTTATACCCTTTTTATATTTGTTTTCTTTTGTGGTCGACAAGGGTATTTCCCTTTGCTCCTACGTATTCCTCAATTTGCGATGAGGAAATCAGACCTACGTAGTTCTTTCGGAACAAAGTGTTTGGTTAAGTTGTTTTTGTCTTTTTTGCAAAATATGTTTTTATTGAACAAAAGGTCATTTAAGGTGTTGGACCATTAAACGGTCTTTTGATTTTGAAAGGAGAGAAACGTTAAGGCGTTGGACCATTAGCGATCTCTTGTTTTTTGAAAGGAGAGAAACGTTAAGGCATTGGACCATTAACGATCTCTTGGGGTGGTCGACAAAAGCGGGGCTTTTGCTCCTACGTATCCTCAATTGCGATGAGGAAATCAGACCTACGTAGTTCTTGCTTATCAAGTGATTTTTTTTTTACTTTAAGAGGTGATCATTTTAAGGCGTTTGGACCTTGAAAAATGATCCACTTAGTAAGAAATTGAAATGACAAACTTCAAAAACCTTTTTTTGTGGACGAGCTTGACTAGGCGAGTTGATTTTAGCCTTAGTTTCACTTTAGTTATTAATCAATCCAATTAAGAATGAGAAATCCCAAAGAGAAAATGTCCGATTGATTTTTCGCTTTATTTTACTAAAAGATATTTTTTTGATTATTATATTATTATTTTACCTCTTTTTGATTTCCAACGTGGTTACGGCACGACCGAACGGTCGGAATTTATTTTAACCGAAGTTAACGGATAATACAATTCAAACGTTCGGTGGAAATTTATTTTATTTTTAAATTAAGCGAGAAATGACTTAAGTAAAATGGCTTAAGCACGTCAAGAGGGGGTATAAAAAGTAAACAAAACGAGAATAAAAATGCAAGAAACACAATGTGGACCACCAAGGGTACATAGAATGAACCGAAAAGCTTGGTTCGAGGTACTTACCCGTTGAAGATCGAAGAACAATAAAGAACGAATGAAGAACGTTGAAGAACGGTTGAAACCTTTGCGAAATTCCTCACGGAAAACGTTACGGAAACGTTTCGGAAGCGCCTCGGCTTAGATTTTCTTCACGGAAACAATTTTTCCAAGCAAATTCGAAAGAGAGAGAAGTGCCTAAGGGGCTAAACCCTTTTCTTCTTCACTTCCTCCCCTATTTATAGCAAAATAGGGGAGGTGCTTGCCGCCCAGCTCGCCCAGGCGAGCTCAGCTCACCCAGGCGAGCCAGGTTGCTTCCTCCAGAAGCAACAACCTTCTGGAGGGCCCAAGTGGGCCTGGGTGCTATTTGCACCCCCATTTTTACTAAGTACACCCCCTCTGCTTTTTTTTTGGTGATTCTTTTTTTCGTAAAGTTACGGAAACTTACGAATTTCGTAACGATACTTGTTTTCTTTCCGTAATGTTACGGAACCTTGCGGATTACATAATCATCCCCTTTTTGACTTACGGAATGTTACGAAATCTCACTTAATTATGCAACGATGCTGCCATTTGATTTCCGGTGTGTCACGGAAACTTACGGATTGTGCATCAATATTTTCTTTTGTTTTTCGGCATGTCCCGGAATTTCACAAATTGCCTAATGATGGGTGCCAAGCACCTCACAAGGACCAAAGAAAGGTCGCATGTTATTAAGCAAAGGTCCCCGGACGAAATAAGGGTATGACAGACCTTAAAAATGATCCTTTTTACTTAGTAAGAAACTGAAATGATAAACTTTTCAAAAAAACCTATTTTTTGTGGACGAGCTTGACTAGGCGAGTTGATTTTAGCCTTAGTTTCACTTTAGTTATTAGTCAATTCAATTAAGAATGAGAAATCCCAAAGAGAAAACGTCCGATTGATCTTTCGCTTTTATTTTACTAAAAGGTATTTTTTTATTATTATATTATTATTTTACCTCTTTTTTTATTTCCAACGTGGTTACGGCATGATCGAACGGTCGGAATTCATTTTAACCAAAATTAACGGATGATACAATTCAAACGATCGGTGGAAATTTATTTTATTTTTAGATTAAGCGAGAAATGACTTAAATAAATGGCTTAAGAACGTCAAAAGGGGGTATAAAAAAGTAAATGAAAACGAGAATAAAAATACATGAAACAAAATGTGGACCACCACAGGTACATAGAATGAATTGAAAAGCTCGGTTTGAGGTATTACCCATTGAAGACTGAAGAAAACGAAGAACGAACGATGAATCTTGAAGAACGGTCGAGAATCTTCGCGTAATTTCTCACGGAAACGTTACGG
Organism: Glycine max; assembly: GCF_000004515.6. NCBI lineage: Eukaryota > Viridiplantae > Streptophyta > Magnoliopsida > Fabales > Fabaceae > Glycine > Glycine max. The sequence goes on from NC_038244.2 coordinate 28,049,990, forward strand.
AAGCGCCTCGGCTTGGATTTTCTTCACGGAAATAATTTTCCTCAGCAATTTCGAGAGAGAGAGAAGTGCCTAAGGGGTTGAACCCTTTTCTTCTTCACTTCATCCCCTATTTATAGCAAAATAGGGGAGAAGCTTGCCGCCCAGCTCGCCCAGGCGAGCAAGGTTGCTTCCTCTAGAAGCAACAGCCTTCTAGAGGAATCTTCTGGAGGGCCCAAGTGGGCCTGGTTGCTATTTGCACTCCCATTTTACTAAATACACCCCCTTCTATTTTTTTGGTGATTCTTTTTCCGTAATGTTACGAAACTTTACGAATTTCGTAACGATACTTATTTTTCTTCCGCAAGGTTACGAATCCTTACGGATTATGTATTTACTCTTTTTTAGCTTTTGAAGAAGTTACGGAAACTTACAGATTGCGCAAAAACACCTCTTTTCGACTTCCGCCACATTACGGAATTTCACGGATCGTGCAAGCCTGCTTCCTTTAGATTTCTGAGACGTCTCAGGACTTCATTTATTGTGCAACAAAGGACGCCAAGTATCTCAAAGCGGCTAACCAAAGGTTGCATGTCATCAAGTAATAATCCCCGGACGAAATTAGGGTATGACAGCTGCCATTCATCTTCTAAGAAGCAAAGGAATCCATTGATGAAGAAGATCCTAAGCCTACAAGCTCCAATGGAGCTTACATCATCCTCTCATTTAGGTCCCTAAAATAAGGCACGAAGTGAACACGTTACGTGCCTGTTAAACACTACCATGCACATAAACTTAAATGACATATACACCTTTTGTTGTATGGTTATTTGTGGATATTGCCATGTTGTGAATATCTCCTTGTTACCCTTTTTCGCATTTGCATCATGTCATCATGCACGGGTTGCATTTTGATCCCCTCATTTTGTCACGAGAAGTAGGAAGGTCCATGTCACCTTCTTAAATGCATGCATTGTGCTACCCAAATGCTGTATTTAACAAAGAGATGATCTCTCGGGCTCTCGTATTCGTAAAATGCATCTATGCCATAAGCATTTCTTCATGCATTCATCCATTTTACCCATGATAGATGTCAGAGTCTTGATTCGCACAGGTTTTTTTATTCCACTTTAGTAAAACATGGGATCGAGTCAGGCACCTTCGCTTAAAAATAGGTTCTATCAGATCAAGATCAAGAGCCTAGGAGTTGCCAGTCTGAAAGAGTTAGGACAGTTGATGGGTCAACTCCAGCGACAAGCCTTTCGCAAAGCCAATGGTAAGATCTGGGAGCTAACCATGGCAGAGGTCTCCATAGAGGCCATTGCCTCCCTCGCCCAATTTTATGACCAGCCTTTGAGGTGCTTCACCTTTGGGGACTTCCAGTTAACACCCATGGTGGAAGAGTTTGAAGAAATCCTGGGATGCCCTTTAGGAGGAAGGAAACCGTATCTTTTCTCAGGCTTCTATCCCTCCTTGGCTAGAGTTTCTAAAATAGTCAAAATCTCGACACAGGAATTGGACCGCGAAAAGCAAGTCGAAAATGGGGTGGTTGGAGTACCAAGGAAATGTTTGGAAGCAGAGGCGAGAACCTTGGCAAGTCAAGACGAATGGGCCCCGTTCATGGATGTCCTGGCACTCTGATCTTCAGGGTGGTCCTCTTTCCAAATGTGGATGGGTTGGTGGACCGGGCAGCGATTGATGCTTTTCTCGCCTTTTACGACTGCAAGGAAAGCCTGGTTGTCGCTGTCTTAGCCGATCTATATGACACATTCGACCGAAGATGTGAGAAGAACAATGCAAGGATCGTTTGCTATACATCGACCCTCTACGTATGGTTGGTTTCACACCTTTTTCGCCAAGAGGTGAGACACGCTTGCCCGCCAGAAGGCCATCGCTCATGCACCGAGAAAAAGTAGGCAAACCGGGGCCGACTCTTAGCAAGCAAAGAAGGAGTGTCTGTCAATTAGTTCCCCCGATGGAAAAAAGGAAGAACCGGGATTCTTATTTCATGCGGGGAATTTCCAAATGTTCCCTTGATGGGGATGAGGGATTGCATTAATTACAATCCCGCCCTCGCCATAAGACAACTTGGCTACCCTATGAGAGGGGCACCATTAGAGGAAGGCCTCACACCTTTTATTGCACAAGGTTTCAATAGCACCAACACGGGGGTGCTTCAGAAGGTCCGCAAGGCATGGGAAAGGGTGCAAAAGAAGGACGAGGAACTTCGGGGAAGTAGCAACGGGCCCATCAGCGGTTACCGTAGGTGGTTGAAAGCCTACACACAAGGTCTGGATTGGCTCCCGAATTTGAGAACTACTAAAGAGGTGGAGGGTGAAGCTCCGGAAGAAGATGAAGAGGTACAAGCCCTCATAGAGATGGCATAATTTGGGAGTAACATGGTCGGAACAAGTTCCGAGGGGCTCTGTGGGGCAGTAACAACGAACTTAAGCTTCAAAGAGAGGAAAGGGACGAATCGCAATTAGATGGCATAATTCTGAAGGACGAATTGAAGACTTGCCTAAGGTCAAATAGGAGTTTGTCTCAGCGGTTATGTGAGACCGAAATAAACATGTTGGCCATCATCAGCAAGTACAAAGAAGAATTAAATTTGGCCATCGCCCACGAGCACAAAGTGGCGGACGAATACGCCCGAGTGTACACGAAAAAGGAGGCTAGAGGAAGGGTGATTGACTCATTACATCAAGAAGCGACGATGTGGATGGACCAGTTTGCTCTCACTTTAAACGGGAGCCAAGAACTTCCCCAATTACTGGCGAAGGCCAAAGAAATGGTGGACGCGTACTCTGCCCCCGAGGAAATCCATGGGCTCCTCAGCTATTGTCAGCATATGATAGACTTGATGGCCCATATAATTAGGAGCCGTTAGGGAGTTTGTATTGTCACTCAGATCTTGACTAGTTATAACTTTCTGAATAAAATGAGTTTATCCCATGATTTTACTCCAAAAAAAATTAGTATGAATCAAATGACTCCCACACTTTATCTCTAGCATGCATTCATTCCTCATTACGTACTCCTCACATTTGGTCTCTTTAGGAAAGACGCCATAACTAAACGCGCCCCAAGGCATCCCTATCGCACCAGATCCAAATCTAGGACGATGGGTGACCTAGAGAAAGTGTAGGAATATATGAAAGCCAACATGTCGGCTGTCACAACCTACCCTTTTGCGGGCGAGCGAGGCGAGGCTCACGGGTGCGTCTTCCATAGGAGGAAAAATGTGCGGAGTCGCCACCAACGTTTATTGAAAGGAAAACGTTAGAAAAACCAAAGGAAACCGGTCATGAAGAATATTCCAGATTCGAGAGTTATCTTTACGTTTGAGGAAGGTATTAGCACCTCTCACGTTTGTCCCAAAGGACAACAACCTTAGATTAGAATTGTGTGAAATTATGTATCTAAACTTTTATTTCTTTTTTATTTTTGAGGTCGACAAAAGCGGGGCTCTTGCTCCTGCGTACCCTCCATCAAAGAGGAAATCAGACCTACGTAGTTCTTTCAAAAGGCAGTGATGTGTTGATTTTACGCTTTTGAACGGTCCATGTTAACTGATAAAAAAGAAAAGATGACCGTTTAAGGCGTTGGACCTTAAAACGTTTTTTCAGTGACTTTTGCGAACAAAGCTTGATTTTGTGTTTAGTTATTAGTCAATTCAATTAAGAAAGAAAAATCCCAAAGAGAAACGTCCGATTGATTTTTTTTGTTTTATTTTACTAAAAGATATTTTTTGATTATTATATTATTATGTTACCTCTTTTTTGGTTTCCAACGTGGTTACGGCATGACCGAACGATCAGATTTCATTTTAACAGAAATTAACAGATATTACAATTCAAATGATCGGTGGAAATTTATTTTATTTTTTGATTAGGCGAGAAAATGACTTAAATAAATGACTAAAACACGTCAAAATGGGGTACGGAAAGTAAATGAAATGAAAATAAAAGTACGGAAACAAGTGGGGACCACCAGTACATAAAATGAATTAAAAAGTTTGATTTCGGGAACTTACCGGTTGAAGACCGAAGAACGATGAAGAACGAACGAAGGATGGCGGAAAATCTTCACGGAATCACCCACGGAAACGTTTCGGACGCGTTACGGAAACGCCTCGGCTTGGATTTTCTTCACGGAAACGATTTTTTTCACTAATTTCAAGTGATCCTTAGATACCAGGAGGGTTGAACGTTTTTGTTCTTCCCTCCTCTCCTTATTTATAGGGAAAAGAGGGAGAAGCTTGCCACCCAGCTCGCCCAGGCGAGCTAGGTTGCTTCCTCCAGAAGGCACCGCCTTCTGGAGGAACTTCCTGGAGGGCCCAAGTGGGCTTGGTTTCTATTTGCACCCCCCTATTTACTAAATACACCCCCTGCCTTTTTTTGCTGATTCTTTTTCCGTAACGTTACGGAACTTTACAAATTTTGTAATGATACTTGTTTTCCTTCCGTAATGTTACTGAACCTTACGGATTACGTAATCATCCCTTTTTTGGCTTTCAGAATGTTACGGAACCTCATGGATTGTGTAACAATGCTTCCTTTTGATTTCCGGCATGTTACAGAATTTCACGGATCGTGCAAAAATGCTCTCTTTTGACTTCTGGCACGTTATGGAACTTCACGTATCATGCAACAATGGGTGTCAAGTACCTCAAAATGATCAAGCAAAGGTTGCATGCCATCAAACAATGGTCCCCAGACGAAATTAGGGTATGACAGTTGCCCCTCTTTACTTACCTTTTATCGGAGATAGGAGGAAAGCAAAGATAAAACACTGATTTTGTCCGTCTTAGCCTTTTCAGTAATTAATCTATGATGACTCCCGAAGGCCATCCTTTGCCCATCATGGGGATTTAATTGATCTAAATCACAATAGTTCCAACCCAAAACGATTTGAAATAAGTGACTCCTGTCTCTCCTTCTTCTTTCTCTGCACAACATAAAACAAAACAAACAAACAAACAAAAATAACATAATATATACGTATACACATCTTTGGTGAAGGAACCAATTGGGAAAATAACAAAAAACCGTATTTTCCCCTCACCGGAGGCTCCGTACTTGATAACGGAGGATGCATGAATGACAATCAATTCATGGGGCTCCGAATAAGATGGTGGAGGATGCACGAACAGCGCTAGGCAATCAATTCGTGAGGCTCCGGACTCGATGGTGGAGGATTCATGAATGGCAATCAATTCATGGGGCTCTGAATAAGATTTGATGGTGGAGGATGCACGAACAGCGTTAGGCAATCAATTCGTGGGGCTTCGGACTCGATGGAGGAGGATGCATGAATGGCAATCAATTCATGGGGCTTCGAATAAGATTTGATTTTAGGACCGAATGGTCCACCGGGTTCTTTCACCTAAAAGGCAATCATGCCTTAGCAAGGAAAAATAAATCATTCACGAGAGCACCATATTTTAGAGAAACAATATGCATCTGCCAAAATAGTTTTCCTTGTAACCGAAAATGAAGGGTAGGATGTCAACGTTTAGCTTTTAAATGAACATTCAGGGGAAACTTCGGGTCAAACCGAAACGGGGAATAAAATCACTCATGGTGTATAAAAACTCACACAGGTAAGGGTTTTACCCTAATTCCAAACCATTGTTGCACCATGAGTTTATTTTGCCCAAGATTTCCTATCGAACCAAAAGGTTATACGCGCGATCCGGATCAATAGGATTTTCTCGAGGGTAGTGTTTTTGGAGAGGAAGCTGGGTGTTTTGGTCTTTTCCTCTTTGTTTATGTGGGGTGGGACATCGCCAACCGGGAGCGACCTTGAATGGCAATCCCAAAGGAAGAACCACTTCAAAATGGGTTTTCCCTTTGCCGACGGTTATTTACCTCGCCGAAAATTTATATCAACATGGTCTATATAAAACCTCTATTCCTTTTCAAAGATTTCTTTTTCCTTTTTCAACATACACTCGTTGTTTATACAAAAATTTTCTTTATATACACTCATTGCTCACACACAAGAATTTCTTTTCACAAATTATCTATACACACAAAATCTTTTCATACACTTTTTATATACAAAAATTCTTTTCTTTTCTTTATATACAGATATGACATTTGTTCACAATGCCTCTTTCTTTTTCTATTCTTGGTGTTATCAGGATGTTTGTTCGTTTTATTTTAGGACGATGTTCCTAAATGAAAACTCTACACGGTTCCGGAATTTCAACAAACATTATTGACAATAACGAAGGAAGCACTAACGCAACAGTCCAAACAAAATGTATGCACAAAACAAATGACAATCGAAACATAAAAAACAAACGTTAGTCCCTCAAGTCATAGAAATAAAATAACATGTAAATGATAAAGGATGAAACATAAAAAAAAATATGAATCTGGGGATCCCATGGTCATGTGGCTCCGCTCCCTACCAAGAAACCGAGCAAATCTGTCATCTCCTCATCCATGCAGGTCTCCTCTGCATCGCCCGGGGATCCTGCAGGCGTCTCCCCTGCCTAAGCCTCGGGCCAATATCCGGGCCATGCGACCTCAGCCCTAAACTGATCTGGAGTAGGGCACCCAAAAGGAATGAAACCCTGGCCCTGCTGACTGAGGCTAAGCTGGTAGAGAGACTCATGTATCTGCATCTGCCCCTGGTGGTTGGCCGCCTGCTGGCGAACCAAGTGTTGTAGATACCGCTCCATGCCTAATGACCTAGCAGGATCAGCCTGATGAGGTGGTGGCGGTGCGTCTGCGGCCTGTGGTCCATCACCTTGCGCCTGCCTAGGCGTGCAATACTTCTCAATGAAGGCCCGGGTGATTGGCAGTCAGATCACTTTACTAGGTGTGACGGGAACCCCGAATAACTGGCAGAGGCCCGTGATCAATGCTGGAAACCCCAGGGCCCTGTTAGACTTATCCGGGTCTAGAAGGTGCCTGGTGGGTGGCATACCTGCAAATAAATAGATGGCGTCAGCAATCAACTGAGCCACATGGACGCTCATCCGTGTCAGGATGGCATACACTAGCTGACACTTCGGCAGAGGAAGGTCAAAGTTATGATCAGTAGGCAAGACATTGCTGAGCAGCAATGTCATCCACATCTGGGTTAAGGTGGTCATGCTGGTGCGCATGATCCGCACCCGCCTCCCTGCAGCGGTTCGAGCGAAATCCTGACCCGGTATGCATAATAGCTGGGCAATGGCCTCTTCGTCGAACCCATCGGCCCTGTTCCTCCTCTGACTAAACTCGCACTCCTAGCCTTCCTCTAACACTAGCGGGTCACCCAGGAGCTGGCTGAGGGCATCTGCGTCAAAGGGAATCCACTGACCCCTCACCCATGACCGCATGTCCCACACTCCCTCTTCTATGGGCCAAACATTAGCGTAAAACTCCAGGACTACCTCAGGGTCAAACTTAGCCATGGGAGTAGCCAGCGGCATCCAATGTCTGCGAGCTATCTTCTCTTGAAAATCGGTGTACTCATCGTCCCTGAGCTGGACGCGTCTCTCTCGGTGGAACGACCATCCTTTGATGGCCTCGAAGCGCTATTGGTGCTCGGCGCACCTGAAATGGTGGCTATCAAACTCGGGGGCGGCACTGGTCCCTTCAGCCGCGGCGTCCTTCCTAGATCTCTTTGCGAAAATCTGTTTTGGAGCCATTTCCTGCGAGGACAAACATTTGGAAAGTTACTTTACAAGAAAATACCAATCATTACGAACAAGAGCCAAACAACACTTATATGGCGTGAGTGTCAACATGCGCTTTACAAAATAATCACATTGGGGCATGTGCTATTTTATGACACATATCTATATACATGCATTTACACACGCCCACATTAAAAAAAATTTGGTGAAAGGCATTTTATGACAGAAATCCATGTATGTTTTTTACAAGCATTTTCATGCTACATCCCACATATATTCACATTTTTTGAAAGGCTCCTTATGCTACCTACTCACAAATATACATATTTTGAAAGGAATTTTTACGCTACCTATCCAACAAATTTTTGAAAGGCATTTTTTGCTATATATATTCACACACTTTGTAAGGCATTTTCATGCTATATATTCACATATATACATACTATTGAAAGGTTTTTTCCATGCTATATATTCACATATATACATACTATTGAAAGGTATTTTTCATGCTATCTAGGTGCAAGGTATTCCTCATGAGGCAGCAAATTCAAATTCTAGTCAAAAACTTCTCAAACATGTTCTAATATTCATGCATTTTTTACATTCAAAACCAAAAACTTAGATTCCTAGCCGTAAGTCATGCTTTTGGCACTTTAGTCTATCTTCTACAAAACTGCCCACACACTCACAATGGCAGCCATATGTGCACAATTTGTTTCACAAGCTAAGTTTCACAAAATCATGCGCAAATGCCATTGAGGCATTTCACCGAACACTTGGTGGGCACATGTTTAAGCAAGAAAATCAAGGGAATGGGGGCAATGTGGCATGCCCCATTATCTCAGAATGCACCATAAGCCTAGGGCCATCCCCTACAACCCCTTAATTCATCAAAAACAAGTAAATCCCTCACGTTTTTTAGCAAATACATGCAACTTAGAGCACCAAAATACATCAATGGAAAGCTAGAGAGCCCAAGAATGAGGTACTTACTTGTTGAAGATGAATAACAGTGTAAAATGAAATCAAAAATGCGAAAAATGGTGACCTAAGGGCTGCAAAACTCGTGAAGCCCGTGAGCCTTTGTTTTTGAATGAGGGGGGAGAGTTTTTTGGGTGCAGAAACCCTCCCCCTCCCCCTTTTTAACCCTCTTCGTGCAGGGGTTGCTTGCCCAGGTGAGCTAACCTGCATGTTTTTTTTGGGTATCAAATAAGTTCGGCTTCCTATGGGTCAGTGGTCGCCTACTCGAACCCCCTCAGGGTAGATTAGGCATCCAATACTTACTTTAAAGACAAAACAATAATAATTACTGGGAATTTAAAGGATATTAGGTTGCCTTGCAGCGGCGCTTTCCGTTTGTCCAGAGCTGGGCAAGGGACGACGATCAATCAGTTGTGACCCTAGCCTCTACTCGCGTCCGTTCCTAAGTACCTGAAAGTAGGAAACGACATTGCGTTATCGTTTTACCTTGATTGGTTTCTGCCTTCAGCTTCGTCCCGGCATCTAACCACTGCCTAAGACGATCCTGCCCATGTTATCACAAAATATGCATGCGTATGCGTATGCATGAGTGTTTTCAAATGCAACAATCTTTTTTAGTGAATGCTGGTCAGGTTCAGTTTTAATTAAGCGCTTGGGGCACCCCATGAACTGAGCGAAAAGGCTCAGGTTATCACACACTGCACATGGTTTAAAACCAAAGTGAGGACTAAAGCCTCAAACCCATGTTCTCTTCTTTTAAAGAACTGTGACGAGAATATTACAGCGGACAGGAATCTCTGGGGGAAACCAAGGAGAACACACAAAAATAAAAGAACATGTAGTGATTTCCTCAATTGCCCCAGATCCTAAGCGTAGTATCGCTTGACAACATCGGAGTTCACGGGTGAGGGTAGCTCCTCGCCATCCATGTTGGTGAGCACCATAGCCCTTCCAGAAAAAGCCCTTTTCACAACTAAAGGCCCTTCGTAGTTCGGGGCCCACTTCCCTCGATTATCTTTAACAGCATGTGATATCTTTTTCAGCACAAGGTCCCCCTTGTTGAACTTGCAGGGGCGCACCTTCATGTCGAACGCGTTCTTTATCCTTTGTTGATACAGGCGCCCATGGCTCATGGTCGTCAAACGCTTACATTCAATAAGGTTGAGTTGGTCGTAGCGTGTTTGAGCCCACTCTGATTCTTCTAGGCTCGATTCCACTAGTATCTTCTGGGAAGGGACCTCTACCTCAAATGGAAGTACTGCTTCCATCCCATAAACCAAGGAGTACGGCGTTGCCCCAGTAGAAGTTCGTACCGAGGTTCGATATCTATGCAAGGTGATCGAGGCCGTACCCGAATCAAATAAACATGAAAATGCAGTAACTAGGAAGTGATCCTAGGTCGTTTCCCAACGAGCAGTGACAAACCAAATGTTCATAATATACTTGCAGTAACAGTAACGATTGGGGGGGGGGGTTTGTTTGTTTTGTGATTAAAGAGCAGAACAAGTAAACTGAAATTCGAAACTACTAATATTAAAAACGGGTTGTTTCCTCTGATTCAGAAGCCATTCTCTTATCCTGGGTTAGAGAATTCGTCCCTAACAGTCAACCACTTAATCCAACCCTATTTCAATTTACTAAGCGAAAATCAACTTAGGGTTTTCAATACGTGATTAGGCACCACATACACCAGTTAGCCCTTCGTCCATTAAGCATGAACGCAAGTTAGGCTCAGAGGCAATTAATCGAACACGAAGCGTGCACTGATTAATATTCACGAATTTGGGATACTGGTGAAGGGAGAACTGCCAGGAAACCACATTACAAGCGAAACCTCAAAGAGAGTTGGGCTTCGTCCTCAAAAGGAAACAACACCAGAAAATCTAGCCTTCCATGGATTCAAACAGAAAACGCAATTGAAACATGAAGCAGAAACGTAAATGAACGGAAACGTAAATGAACAGAAACGTAAACGAACAGAAATGTAAAATGGAACAGAAACGTAAATGAGAGTAGAAGAAGAAGCAAGAACGGAATTGTAATTAGAAGCAGAAAACGTAAAATTGCATTACGAACTCAGAAACGTCAAAATAGAAAAACCAAAACCCTAAAACAAAGCTCTGAATAATGAATAGCATAACAGAATAGAATGCCCTGCACAAATCCCAAGGCAGCTATTTAAAAAGAGTCACTCAAAGTCACTGGGCCCTATTACAATACTCTGGCCCAAAACGAAATAAACACTGAACAACATAAAATAAAATTGCGAAATTTCCTAATTAGAAATTAACTAAGGTAAGCGCTGCTTTATTTGCCCTCTTCAAGTCCACAACCAAAATCCGGGTTAAGCCCAATGTTTCATTAATTCCTGAAGTTAGATTAAAAACATCAAATTAGCTAATTGAGCCCAAATAATAAAACTGCCTAATTAATTGACAATTAGGACCAATCAATAATTAAAATGGTGCAAAAAGGGTTTAGAAAATAGAAGAAAATGATGGCACATCAAAACCCCCCCATACTTAGCCTTTTGCACTCCTGGGCAAAATGAAACAAAGAACAAAATCCAAGGATATTAAAGGGAGACAAACAAAAACATTCACATATTTCTCAATGAACATCAAGGAATGAAAGGAATGGGTAACATCTAACATAAGGAGATCCAAAAAGTCAAGACATTCATGAAAATCATCCAAGCAACCCAATCATGGCAAAATAGTTAATCAGCTCAAGAATGAAAAGTGATAAAGCCTCACAAGATATACACTCTATCTCTCAAGTGTCTAGGCTACTATTTACCCTCAAAGCACCCATGAAAGCAAACACCACATAAACTTGGCAAGATTCTAAAATTGACAATCAACCCATAAACACAAGCACATGAGGATCAAAAGGTCTTTTAAGGTTGTAATGGGGCCAAGGACAAGGTATGGAGAAATATGGAATAAGTGGCTAAATCCCAAAGGAATAGAGGAGCAAAGGGGAATAAGTGCATATTAAGAAAAAAATAAGAAAATAAAAAGAAGTAAAGATAAAAATTAAACATGAAGAGTAGAACCAAGAGTTTCATCATTCTTGTGCCATTTAAGATCTTATTCACTCAACTTTATTGCTTTTCTTTTTCTTTTTTTCGAATTTTTTTTTTTGAACTCTTTAGCCTTTGAGAAACAACATTTCATTCAGCATGTCCAACATTTAACCAATATACAATGTACATCAAGTATGGCCCAAAATACATCATGAAGCATAGCCAACAAAACAAGTTGTCCAATGAAACAAAAACCCCCCACACTTATTCCCAAAACAATTCCAAAGCTCCAAAATTCCTTAAGGATATGGTAATATCATGGTTTTTCACTTAAGGCTTGTAGTGAGCTTCAAAACAAGGAAAGGGAAACAAGGCTCAAAAGGGCTATCAAAGGAATTAATTCAAGGTAAGTCCATTTGGCTAGAAGCTTATAAGAACAAAATTGCCTTAGTCATTTCCAAATATGCATGTGAATTAGGACGCATCATAAAGAATCAAGCCAAGGCTATTGTGCAAGCAATCAATGGGGCAAAACATACCAAATGATTATAATGATGGATGGCTCAAATTCTCACAAAGGTAAAATCATCACTTTCAAATTGAGCTTTCAAAACTATCATGACATGTAGAGAAGAATCAAGGATTTCAAGTCACAAAATGTCAAGAACTTTTATTTTCAAAACAATTACCCATTTTTTGAACATATCCTATAATTCAAAGAAAAACATGCAAAGTCGTAGGTGCACACGAAATTGACCCAAAATATTAAACTGAAAATCCGACGAAACTAACAACATTAACAAATTAACACAACTAACAAATTAACAAAACCAGCAAAACTAGCAAAACCAAAGAACACTCCCCCCCATACTTAAACAACACATTGTCCTCAATGTAGCACAATTAAAAGATTAAAAACAATTAAATCATCAAAGAGAATCGGACAAGTGTAATAAAAGCAAAGAAGGAGATAGGAAAAGAAAAACTCCCTAAGTCATGGTGGAGGAAGAGTAGGGTGGAGTAAGGAAGTCTCTTCCACCACTACGTCCACTAAAGAAGGGTTCGTGAGGAATGGCTTAAGTCGATGTCCGTTGACCTTGAAGCTCTTGTTTGTGGAGTCGCTTTTGATCTCAACTGTACCATAAGGAAAAAAATTAGTAACAACAAAAGGACCAATCCACTTAGACCTCAACTTACCACTCATGAGTCCAAGCCTAGAATTATACAATAACACTTTTTGCCCAACCACAAAGTCTTTTTTAACTATCATGCTATCATGGAACTTCTTGGTCTTTTCTTTGTAGAACTTGGCATTCTCGTAGGCGTCTAGGCGGATTTCATCTAACTCACTCAGTTGCAACTTCCTTTCCTCGCCAGCTTGATCCATAGAGAAGTTGCAAGTCTTCACTGCCCAGTATGCTTTGTGCTTAATTTCCACTGGAAGATGACATGCCTTTCCAAAGACAACCCGATAAGAGACATTCCTATGGGTGCTTTGTAGGCAGTCCGATGTGCCCAGAGAGCATCATCAAGCCTGGTACTCCAATCTTTCCTGCTTGGCTGCACAATCTTCTCTAGAATTCTCTTGATTTCCCTGTTATAAATTTCTGCCTGTCCATTAGTCTGGGGGTGGTATGGTGTGGATACCCTGTGTACCACCCCGTACTTTTTAAGCAGGGCATGTATTGTCCTGTTGCAAAAATGGGTTCCTTGATCACTAACAATAGCTTTAGGTACTCCAAACCTGCAAAACAGATTAGACCTGACAAAGTCTGCGACAACTTTAGCATCATTAGTTCTAGTGGGCTTGGCTTCCACCCATTTTGAAACATAGTCAACTGCAAGGAGAATGTAAACATAACCAAAAGAGACAGGAAAAGGACCCATGAAATCTATACCCCAGACATCAAACACCTCACAGAATAGCATAGGTTGCTGAGGCATTTGTTGTCGCCATGTAAGTGTATTTCCTGCTCTCTGACACTGCTCACAAGTGCTGCAGATCTTCCACGCATCTTTAAAGATGGTGGGCCAATAAAAACCACAATCAAGCACTTTGCGAGCTGTCCTTTGAACACCCAGATGACCTCCCGGTGCGGAAGAATGACAGAACTGCAGGACTGAGTCAGTCTCATGATCTGGAATGCACCGTCTAATGACCTGATCACTGCACAATTTCCACAAGTAGGGGTCATCCCAAATAAAATGCTTAGCATCACTTTTAATCTTATCTTTTTGGGCCTTAGATGCTAAGGGAGGAAAAACAGAGGCAACTAAATAATTGACAATGTTAGCAAACCAGGGAGTAGAAAGAGAGTCAGAAATACTATACAATATATACAAATGATCATCCGGGAAATCATCCCGAATAGGTGAATCTGCATCAGAGACACGTTCGATCCGACTCAAATGATCAGCAACTAGATTTTGTGCTCCGCTCCTATCACGGATCTCCAAATCAAACTCTTGGAGCCAGAGCATCCATCGGATCAACCTAGGCTTAGAATCAGCCTTCTTCAACAAGTACTTTAGAGCTGCATGGTCAGTATAAACAATAATGCGAGTACCAAGCAAATAAGATCGAAATTTTTCAAGAGCAAAAACTATGGCTAGAAGCTCTTTCTCAGTAGTAGTAAAATTTGCTTGGGCAGCATCTAAAGTCCTAGAAGCATAATATATCACCCTGGGCAATTTATCAATTTTCTGAGCAAGGACAGCCCCCAATGCATAATTTGATGCATCACACATAAGCTCAAAAGGGGCTGTCCAATCGAGTGCCTGGATGATGGGGGTGGTAGTCAACGCTCTTTTGAGGCAATCAAAAGCCTCTTTGCATCTGTCATTAAAGTCAAACTCCACCTCCTTTTGCAACAAGTTGGACAGTGGAAGGGCTACTTTGCTAAAATCCCTTATAAAGCGCCTGTAGAATCCTGCATGACCAAGAAAAGATCGCACCTCTCGCACACAAGAGGGGTAAGGCAATTGTGAAATAACAAAAATTTTTGCAGGATCTACTTCAATACCCTTATTGGAAATAATGTGGCCTAAAACTATACCTTGCTCAACCATAAAATGACATTTTTCAAAATTTAGAACAAGGTTAGTTTCAATGCATCTATTCAAAACTTTTTCCAAACTATTCAAACAACCATCAAAAGAGGATCCATATACAGTGAAATCATCCATAAACACCTCTATGCAATTTTCTAAAAAATCACTGAAAATACTAATCATGCACCGCTGGAAGGTACCAGGGGCATTGCACAGGCCGAAAGGCATCTTCCTATAAGCAAAAGTGCCGAAGGGGCAGGTGAATGTGGTCTTTTCCTGATCCTTAGGAGCAATAGTAATTTGCATATAACCAGAAAAACCATCAAGGAAACAGTAGTGGGATTTACCTGCCAGGCGTTCAAGCATCTGGTCAATGAATGGCAGGGGAAAATGGTCCTTTTTGGTAACCTGGTTCAGCCTCCTATAGTCAATGCAGACTCTCCAACTGTTCTGCACCCGAGTAGGAATCAACTCCTCCTTCTCATTTCTGATCACTGTGAGGCCAGTCTTTTTCGGGACTACCTGGACGGGACTCACCCATTGGCTGTCGGAGATAGGATAAATGATTCCAGCTTGCAAAAGCTTGGTTATTTCCTTCTTCACTACATCAAGAATCACCGGGTTGAGTCTTCTCTGTGGTTGTCTTACTGGTTTAGCTCCATCTTCTAAATTTATTTGATGCATACATGTGGATGGGCTAATACTAGGAATGTCCGCCAGGGTCCAGCCTATAGCCTTCTTATGCTTCTTGAGAACTGACAACAACTTCTCCTCTTGCTCATCAGCAAGGGAGGCAGATATAATCATTGGAAAACTCTTGCTATCATCCAAGTAAGCGTATTTTAAATTTGATGGCAGAGGCTTCAATTCTGGTGTGGTCGGCTGGACAGTGGTAGAAGGAGATGGTTTCTCAGCCTTTACCTCATAAAGAAAGTCAGAGGTATGTGTACTTCCTGAAACATGGTTAGTCCTATCTGACTCTATAAAATCAATCTCAAGAGGTAAAACACCACCACCAGGCATGCAATCAATATCACTCTCAGATTCACTCTCAGCATCAAATTCAGACATATGATCAAGTACAATTTCAGACTCAATGCATGAAGAGTGAGAGGCATGCAGATTAGAATAAAGACCAGTCATGTATTCATCAACAACATGGTCAATTATTTCAGCACGAAATACAGAAAGATCTTCAGATGGGTATTTCATAGCATCCAAAATATTAAAATGAACAGTTATATCACCAAACTCCATGGACAGTGTGCCTGCATAAACATCTATCTTAGTTCTAGCAGTTTTCATAAAGGGTCTGCCTAGAATGATGGGAACTGATCCTTGAGAAAATCCATCTTCCATATTCAAGATATAAAAATCAACAGGGAAAATCAGTTCACCAACTCTAACTAAGACATCTTCTATGAAACCAACAGGATAGGCAACACTTCTGTTAGCTAAATGAATTACCACATCAGTTGACTGCAAGGGACCTAGAGATAGAGAATTAAAAATAGACAGAGGCATAACACTAACAGAAGCTCCTAAATCTAGCATGGCATTGTCAAACTTACTATTCCCTATGATACAAGGTATGCTGAATGTACCTGGATCTTTGCATTTTTCAGGAATTTGAGGAACAGATTTACCAATCAATGCGGAGACATTTCTGCCCATGCTAATCCGTTCACTTCCTTTAAGCTTCCGCTTATTAGTGCACAGCTCCTTCAAGAATTTGGCATATCTTGGAATTTGCTTTATTGCATCCAACAGAGGTATGTTTACCTCTACCTTTCTAAACGTTTCCAAGATCTCTTTCTCTGCCTCTTCCATTTTTTTGTTGGAAACTGCTCTTGGAGGGAATGGAAGAGGGGGAATGTGCTGCTTCTGCAAATCAGAATTAGCTGTGGAAGAAGATTCACCTGCACAGAAATTGTTAGGTAAATTTTTGTCATCACCTTTTCCTGGAATAGAGTGAAGTTTGGCAGGTTCATTTGCAGATGAGGAAGGTGCTACGGGTTGAGGTCCTTGACATTGCTGAAATGACACTGACATTTTTGGGATTTTGGACAGCTTGAGAAGGCAGCTTGTCAGAATTCTGGGACTGTTGTTGATTCAATTGGGTAGCCAATTGTCCCATCTGATTGGTTAAGCTCTGAATGGAGGCTCTGGTCTCTTACTGAAACTGCATGTTCTGCATAGTCATTTGCCTCACAAGTTCTTCGAGGGAAGGTTGTGGAGGGGCCTTAACTGTTGGCTGTTTCTGGGGTTGTTGCTGTTGTTGGATTGGTGGAGGAATGTATGGTCTGCTTGGGCCAGCAGCATTTTGGAAGGAAGGAGCAGGCTGCTGTTGTTGCTGAGGGCTGGACCATCTGAGGTTAGGGTGATTCCTCCATCCAGGGTTGTATCTGTTGCTGGAAAGGTCATAATTGTTCTGCTGTGGTTGATTTTGCTGCTGAGGTTGAGGAGGTCTATTGTAAATATTTGCAGCATAAGCTTCAGGCTGCTCAATTGCTCCAGGTTGCTGCATGGAAGGGCAAAGGTCTGTATGGTGGTCAGCAGAGGAGCACAAACCACAAACCCTTGCGACAGGTACAGATTTCTGATTCAAGGCCAGCTGGGTTACCAAGTTAACCAATGCATCCAGTTTGCCTTCAAGCTTCTTAGTTTCAGATGATGCAGATGGGTTTGTAGCTACCTCATGCACTCCTCTAATGACTATGGCATCATTTCTGGCGCTAAACTGCTGAGAGTTGGAGGCCATCTTCTCAATTAAATTTCTGGCTTCAGCAGGAGTCATGTCTCCAAGGGCTCCACCACTAGCAGCATCTATCATACTTCTCTCCATATTACTGAGTCCTTCATAAAAATATTGGAGAAGAAGCTGTTCTGAAATCTGATGGTGAGGGCAACTGGCACATAGTTTCTTAAATCGCTCCCAGTACTCATACAGGCTCTCTCCACTGAGCTGTCTAATACCTGAGATATCTTTCCTGATGGTTGTGGTCCTGGAAGCAGGGAAATTTTTTTCTAAGAATACTCTCTTAAGGTCATCCCAGCTCGTGATGGACCTTGGAGCAAGGTAATACAACCAGTCCTTTGCCACTCCCTCTAATGAATGAGGAAAAGCCTTCAGAAATATGTGATCCTCTTGGACATCTGGGGGTTTCATGGTGGAGCAGACAATATGAAATTCCTTCAAATGTTTGTGCGGGTCTTCACCTGCAAGGCCATGAAACTTTGGAAGCAAATGAATTAGTCCAGTTTTAAGAACATATGGGACATCCTCATCAGGGTATTGGATGCACAAGCTTTCGTAGGTGAAATCAGGTGCAGCCATTTCCCTTAGAGTCCTCTCACGAGGTGGAGGTTGTGCCATGTTCTCAAAATGTGTAAAATCAGAATGCTCAGAATCAGAATGCTCAAAATTATAATGCTCAAGATCAGGATGTTCAAAATCACCAATAACAGAATGCACAGATTCACCAGTTATGGAATGCTCAGAATGATCAAAAGGTATAAAATGATGCCTAACTAATCTATGAAATGTCCTATCTATCTCAGGATCAAAGGGTTGTAAGTCAGATGGATTGCCTCTAGTCATACACTACATTCAGCATGCACACAACTAGTTGCCTTGTCATGTAAATAAAGGTGTAGGTTTGAACTACAGCTACCCTCAAATGATATCCAAATGACTTTAAATTTTGTGAGAAACCCTATAAAATGATGAGAAGATAGCACAAAACATTTCAGACAAAAATTCAAAGTCTAACTATGAAAGCTAAAAATGGTAGGTTAAGAAAAATAAGTGAATAAAACTTGAAAAATAAAAAACTTTTGACAGAATCGCTTTTTTTGGACGATGGAGACCTCAGCCAGCCTATGGCAGGCTGCCACGGCGTAGGAAATTTTTTTCTACCCCAAATGCATATATAATAATTGCGATTCTG
This sequence comes from Glycine max, assembly GCF_000004515.6. Taxonomy (NCBI): domain Eukaryota; kingdom Viridiplantae; phylum Streptophyta; class Magnoliopsida; order Fabales; family Fabaceae; genus Glycine; species Glycine max. Next base: position 28,068,615 of record NC_038244.2, read on the forward strand.
ATAACCGGAGCAAAAGTTATGGCCGTTTGAAGTTTTGACAAACACAAAATTTGCTAGTTTTTTGGAACTCACAAACACAAAATTTGCTAGTTTTTTGGAACTCTCAAATCTGACCAAACTAAAGGCTCTAGCTATTTTTCCCACACAATATGGATTAAAAGAAGTTACCACAAAAAAATTCAGCCAAAAATAACAACCCTAGCTACTAAAACAAAAAATCTCAAATAATTTCTACTACTACTCTGTTTTTCCGCAAGCTGATTTCTACTACTACTCTGTTTTCAAGCACAATCTTCACAGCAAAACTACTCTGTTTTCAAGCACAATCTTCACAGCAAAACAACCAAGATTGAAATAGGGGAAACGCTTGATGGAAAAACTGAAACAACACTAACACACATACTAACACAATACTAACAATTAAACATAAAACACGAACCTTTGGACACTGCTCCCCGGCAACGGCGCCAAAACCTTTGGACACTGCTCCCCGGCAACGGCGCCAAATTTGATCGAGGCCGTACCCGAATCAAATAAACATGAAAATGCAGTAACTAGGAAGTGATCCTAGGTCGTTTCCCAACTAGCAGTGACAAACCAAATGTTCATAATATACTTGCAGTAACAGTAACGATTGGGGGAGGGGGTTTGTTTGTTTTGTGATTAAAGAGCAGAACAAGTAAACTGAAATTCGAAACTACTAATATTAAAAACGGGTTGTTTCCTCTGATTCAGAAGCCATTCTCTTATCCTGGGTTAGAGAATTCGTCCCTAACAGTCAACCACTTAATCCAACCCTATTTCAATTTACTAAGCGAAAATCAACTTAGGGTTTTCAATACGTGATTAGGCACCACATACACCAGTTAGCCCTTCGTCCATTAAGCATGAACGCAAGTTAGGCTCAAAGGCAATTAATCGAACACGAAGCGTGCACTGATTAATATTCACGAATTTGGGATACTGGTGAAGGGAGAACTACCAGGAAACCACATTACAAGCGAAACCTCAAAGAGAGTTGGGCTTCGTCCTCAAAAGGAAACAACACCAGAAAATCTAGCCTTCCATGGATTCAAACAGAAAACGCAATTGAAACATGAAGCAGAAACGTAAATGAACAGAAACGTAAACAAACAGAAATGTAAAATGGAACAGAAACGTAAATGAGAGTAGAAGAAGAAGCAAGAACGAAATTGTAATTAGAAGCAGAAAACGTAAAATTGCATTACGAACTCAGAAACGTCAAAACAGAAAAACCAAAACCCTAAAACAAAGCTCTGAATAATGAATAGCATAACAGAATAGAATGCCCTGCACGAATCCCAAGGCAGCTATTTAAAAAGAGTCACTCAAAGTCACTGGGCCCTATTACAATATTCTGGCCCAAAACGAAATAAACACTGAACAACATAAAATAAAATTGCGAAATTTCCTAATTAGAAATTAACTAAGGTAAGCGCTGCTTTATTTGCCCTCTTCAAGTCCACAACCAAAATCCGGATTAAGCCCAATGTTTCATTAATTCCTGAAATTAGATTAAAAACATCAAATTAGCTAATTGAGCCCAAATAATAAAACTGCCTAATTAATTGACAATTAAGACCAATCAATAATTAAAATGGTGCAAAAAGGGTTTAGAAAATAGAAGAAAATGATGGCACATCACAAGGCAAAAGGCAACAACTCATGCCAATCTTTGTACGACACTATCATCTTCTGAATAATTTTCTTAATATTTTTATTTGCAGCCTCCACAGCCTTGTTCATCTTTGGCCGGTAGTGGGTGGAGTTATGATGCTGGATTTTGAAATCCTCGCACATTTCCTGCATCATTTTGTTATTCAGATTGGTGCCATTGTCAGTAATGATTTTCCTAGGGAGTCCGTATCGACAAATCAGTTCCCTCTTTATGAATCTGACCACCACACTCCTCGTGACATTGGTATAGGAAGCCGCTTCGACCCATTTGGTGAAATAATCTATCGCCATGAGAATGAAGCGATGACCGTTCGAAGCCTTGGGTTCGATGGCCCCTATGACATCTATCCCCCACATGGAAAAAGGCCAAGGGGCGGACATGACATTCAGAGGATGTGGCAGAACATTGACATTGTCTGCGAACGCTTGACATTTATGGCATTTCCTTACATGGGTGCAGCAATCACTTTCCATAGTGAGCAGTAATAACCTGCTCTAAGGATCTTCTTAACCATAGCATGCCCATTTGCATGTGTCCCAAATGAACCCTCATGGACTTCCTCAATCATGTAGTTTTCCTCTTTGGCATCTATGCATCACAAGAGGGTCATGTCATGGTTTCGTTTGTACAGGACGGTACCACTCACAAAGAAACCAGTAGCCAATCTCCTTAACGTTCTTTTGTCATTGTCAGAAATCCCTGGTGGATATTCTTTGTTCTCGACATACTGTTTGATGTCGAAATACCACGGTTTTCCATCTCACTCTTCCTCTATCGCACAACAATGTGCCGGCTTTCCCCGAGATCTGAATTCAATGTACGACAGATCCCCGTGTGGGGCAAGTTGGAGCATGGATGCCAAGGTGGCCAATGCATCGGCCATTTGGTTCTCTTCCCGAGGTATGTGGTGGAAATAAATTTCGTCAAAGAATTCGGCTAACTTCAAGATATAAGTTTGATAGAGTATCAATTTTTGATCCCTAGTTTCCAATTCTCCTCTCAACTGACGTATTACCAAAGTCGAGTCTCCATACACTTTGAGTAGCTTTACGTCAAAATCAATGGCAGCTTGAATCCCAAGGGCGCACGCTTCATATTCGGCCATATTGTTGGTACAATCGAAACCCAGCCTGGTCGTGAAAGGGATGCATTGATCATCCGGGGATACAAGGACTGCCCCTACTCCATGGCCCAAAGCATTAGATGCCCCATCGAAACAAACAATCCATTTGTCTATATCCTCGTGCGTCTGCTTCTCTTCGAATAGGGCCATGATGTCTTCATTCGGGAACTCAAGGTGCATCGGCTGATAATCTTGGAGGGGTTGTTGGGCCAAATAATCTGCCAAGGCGCTTCCCTTTATCGCCTTTTGGGTGACATACACAATATCGAATTCAGATAGTAGTACCTGCCACCTAGCGATTCGTCCCGTGAGGGCCGGTTTCTCAAAGATGTATTTCACGGGATCCATTTTGGAAATAAGCCAAGTCGTATGACTGAGCATGTACTGCCTAAGACAATGTGACGCCCATACCAAGCCGCAGCACGTCCTTTCCAACATTGAGTAATTCATCTCACAGGCTGTAAACTTGTTGCTTAAATAGTAAATGGCTTGTTCCTTCTTCCCAGAGTCATCGTGCTGACCCAACACGCACCCCATAGACTCGTCTAACACAGTCATGTACATGAAAAGAGGTCTTCCTGTTACAGGTGGCATGAGCACTGGGGGATTCGCGAGGCTCTGTTTGATTTTTTCGAAGGCCTCTTGGCAGTCGCCATTCCACAGGACCGCCTGCTTTTTATGCAATAGTTTGAAGATGGGCTCGCAGGTAGGGGTGAGTTGCGAGATAAATCTCGCGATGTAATTCAACCTGCCTAGGAAACCTCGAACCTGCTTCTCCGTGCGTGGCTCTGGCATTTCAAGAATGGCCTTCACTTTCTCAGGATCTATCTCTATCCCTTTCCGGTTCACGATAAAACCCAACAACTTTCCTGACTTTACCTCGAAGGTGCACTTGGTGGGGTTTAGTTTCAGTTTGTATTTCCACAGCCTTCCAAACAACTTACGCAGATTGACGAGGTGTTCGTCCTCGGTCCGAGATTTGGCAATCATGTCATCTACATAGACTTCTATCTCTTTATGCATCATGTCGTGGAATAAAGCTACCATGGCACATTGATAGGTTGCCCCAGCATTTTTTAGCCCAAAGGCCATTACTTTGTAGTAGAATGTTCCCCATAGGGTGACGAAAGTGGTCTTCTCCACATCTTCGGGTGCCATTTTTATCTGGTTATACCCTGAGAAACCATCCATAAATGAGAAAAGGGCGAACTTAGTTGTATTATCTACTAGTATATCAATGTGTGGTAAAGGAAAATTGTCTTTATGACTGGCTCGGTTTAAATCCTGATAGTCTACGCATATTCGCAATTTGCCATCTTTTTTTGGGACAGGGACAATGTTGGCTACCCACTCTGGGTATCGAGCCATAGCCAAGAAACCCGCATTGAACAGCTTTCTTACTTCTTCTTTAATTTTCAAAGACATTTTGGCTCTCATCCTTCGTAATTTTTGCTTAACCAGGGAAGACCCAGGATTCAATGGCAACCTATGCTGCACAATGTCGAGGTCCAGACCTGGCATGTCTTGGTACAACCATGCGAAGATGTCTTGATATTCTTCAAGAAGGGTTACCAAACCTTGGCGAATAGGTGCGGACATACCGGTTCCTACTTTCACTTCTTTCTTTCCCTCTCCGGTCTCTAAGTCTATCAGTTCGGTTTCCTCTTGGTGAGGCTTCATTTCGCATTCTTCCTGAGCGATCAACCTCTCCAACTCTGGTGAAAGGACGTCCTCTTCCTCTTCTTCGTTTATTGTTTGACTTACTTCTCAGTCAAAATCGATTATCAAACCCTCGTTGTTAGGATCCTCAAAGGATCGATCCTCACATCTATACCATTCAAGACAAAAAACAAAAACATGCAAAATGATATGAGAAAAGGAAGAATCGCAAGAATAGATGAAACAAGATCTCTTTGTTATTTAATAAGGTAGGTTTCACAATACAAAAGAGAAAGGAATCTATAGCCTCCAATTACATTGAATCAGCGGTATAGACTTCTGACTGGCTCGTCACGTGCCAATTCCCCAGTTGGAAATTGGGATGGCACGGTCGCACGAAACTCGGCGGATCTTGTGGAGCCTCTTCTCCTATTGCCACCACCTTTTCCTTGAACATTATCCTGGCACTTGTGAAACACTGGCTAACATGACCGGGCCATGCCCTATCTGCCCGGAGTCTTGATGGTGCATTCCTTCTTCTAGGTTTCCTGGGCTCATACCCCAACCCATATTTGTGCGGGTTACCCCTAATGTCAACCACATCGGCATTCCCGTGGCTATCCTTGCCCAGACCCATTCTGGGCTCATAACCGTGCCTAAGCATTACCCGCGCCACCATCAGGACCGCATTAAAGAAACAAGGTAGCAATGGACTTGTTTACACAGAGGCACAACTTACCACCTCGAAGGATTGGAAAGTTGTTTCCAATGATTCCTCCGCTGCCTCTACATATGGTGTCGAGGAGGGGCAGCTTACCAACATATCCTCTTCACCTGACACTATCACCAAGAGTCCACCAACCGCGAATTTCAATTTCTGGTGAACCGTCGAAGGGACCACTCCTAGCGCGTGAATCCATGGCCTCCCCAAAAGGCAGCTGTAGGTGGGATTTATGTCCATTACTTGGAAAACCACATTGCAAATGTGGGGGCCTATCTGAATGGGGATGTCAATTTCCCCCATCACCTCCCGTCGACTACCGCCAAAAGCTCGTACTACCATCGAACTCGGTTTTAGACGTGACGCATTAAAAGGAAGTTTCTCCAAGGTGGTCTTTGACATCACATTTAAACTTGAACCATTATTGATGAGTACCTTAGCGACAACATGGTCCATGCATCTGACAGACACATGTAGAGCTTTGTTGTGCCCTCTCCCCTCAACTGGAATCTCTTCTTCCAAAAACGCGTGATAGTTAATGGTAGTTATGTGATTAACAATGCCTTCAAAACCCTCGACTGAGATGTCGTGTGCTACGTGGGCTTTGTTGAGGACCTTTACCAATAGTGCACGATGAGGCTCAAAGCTTATGAGCAGTTCGAGCAAGGAGATCCTTGCTGCAGTTTTATTCAATTGCTTAACTACTTTAAACTCACTTTGTTGGATGAGACGAAGGAACTCATGAGCCTCTTCCAAGGTCACCGCCTTTCCTTTGAGACCTTCCTTCTTTTCAGCTCCCTTTACTACCGGGGGATCCATTTCTTTTGAAGGGGTGGCCGCACCTACGGACTCTTGGGTCATGGGTGCTTTCCCCTTGGAGGGAAATTCCACCGAGTAAGGGGGAGCGAACACCCGGACACTACGGGTTATGCCACTAAGGCCGGTAATCTTGGTTACCTTGGCTGACAAGGAGTCAACCTCGGTTGCAGCCCCTTCTCCAAAAGTGGGAGGGGTATATTTCCATGGGACGACCTTATTGCTTTGATAGGAAAATGGCGTCGGCTTGGGCACTGTCAGGGGGTACTCGGACCTGGGGCTGGTCATATTCCTAGCGAAACATATTACAAGGGCTATAGGGGTTGGGGGAGCCTTCCTTTCTGCCGACTGCGTGCAAATTTGCGGTTCTTCCCTACCTCTCTCGGATACTTCGAGCTGCCCCCAGTCCATGAGCCGTTGAAGTAGCTCTTCCACCGCGGGGCAGGTTTCCATGTCGTGTGATTCCCTGAGATGAAACAGACATTCGTCGCTTTTGTCTCTGCCACAAGAGACCATGCATGCTGCCTACATCGACTGGTAGATGAATCTTTTGGATGTAGCCACATCTTCTAATCTCTTTGACCCTAACGGCCTATCCTTTTCGATGGCGTTTACGCTAGCTCCTCCATGATTGGCTAGTGGATTGGTCTTAACGTTGGGGCCCTCTTCTTGAAATGATAGCCAGCCGACATTTATTAGGTGTTGCACCTTATACTTGAATGGCAGGCAAGAATCAATGTTGTGTCCGGGGGCTCCACTATGGTATGCGCATGTGGAATTTGAGTTGTACCACTTGGGGTATGGTGACTGGAAGACCTTCCCGGGTATGGCCACCACCAAATGGTTTTCAAATAATGAGGGCCATAACTCGGAATACGCCATGGGAATATGAGAGAACTGGTCTCTCGGGGAGCGTCGTGGATTGTCATAGCTCGTGCCAGGAGTCGTATTATTGGCTGGCCGGGGCTCCACTATGGTATTGCGCATGCATTTTTTCTGTTGTGGCAGGCCCTTCTACTTGAGTTGGGAGGGAACTTCCAGCTCGGATCGAAAAGTTCAAGTGGTTGTGTTGGTATGAGTTTTGAGCATTTTGGGGCGTTTTCATCCACGTTGGGGCGGTGGTGACCGCGTGGGTATCCCCTTCCTTTTTCTGTGTGCCCACCACTGGGGCTCTTCTATTGCTGTTGGGGCCAGCATTGGAGGCGTATTCAAACTTGCCTTTCCTCAGTCCGGACTCGATTCTTTCTCTGGCGAAGACGAGGTCTGCAAAGTTGGCCGACATATATCCTATCAGCTTCTCGTAGCAGAACATAGGCAGCGTATCTACCATAATCGTGATCATTTCCCTCTCAGTCATAGGTGGGATGACTTGGGCTACTAGCTCTCTCCACATTTAAGCATATTCCTTGATGGACTCATGTTCCCGTTTGCTCATGCTCTGAAGTTGGTTCCGATTGGGATCCATATCTGTGTTGTATTGGTACTGCCTAATAAAAGCAGTCGCCAAGTCTTTCCCCGACCGGACCTGAGAGGCTTCTAGATTTGTGTACCACGCCACTGCTGGTCCGGCGAAGCTGTCTTGAAAGAAGTGCATTAACAGCTTTTCGTTCATGGAATATGCCCCCATCCTTCGACAATACATCCGAAGATGACTCTTTGGACACGTTGTCCCTTTGTATTTGTCGAAGTCTGGTACCTTAAACCTGGGAGGAATGATGATGTCAGGTACCAGACACAGATCGGCTAAATCCAAGAAAGGATAGTTGCCGAGGCCTTCCACCGCTCTCAACCTCTCTTCAAGCAGATCAATCTTTCCCTTGTCTTTTGAAATGGGAACGAGTTCCTTAACGGGTGCGGATTAAGACGGGGCATGGCGGATTATGTTTGGTTGGGCAACTCATGGGGGGCCGGTTCCCTTGGGGGAAGTAGAGGGCCTAAATGGGCATCTCTTTCATCATCTTCCTGTAGAGGATAGTCGGCATGAGGAGGGAGTTGCCCCTCGAAGGTAGGGGCTTGGCTCAAATCGTCTAGAGCGGTACGGGGAGTGAAGTCTGGAGGCAAACCATAAGGGTAGGCTTGAGGACTATACCTCCGAATGAAACCCGTCACGCTTCTGTCCCGGCCCAAGTTCAATGCGGGCTGTAGCACCGGCTCCGATTCCCTAACTGTATTGGAAGCGGCCGCTGTAGCATTGTATTTTATTGATTTTTGAATTTTTAGCATGGCTTCTGTGATAGAAGCCATCTGATCTTTTAAAGATGGCATGTCGGCCTTCATCTGTTCTTGCACTCCCTCTTCGTTATCCATCTTACTTTTGGATCGGGTGTTATAGGGGTGCCTTTGCACTTTTTTAGTTATGGTGAGTTTCCTAAATAAACAAACAGTGGTGAGCATGCCACCAAATCATGAATATGCTAATGAATGATTAGAGCACTTAGATCCACCTCAAGGCCTTTTTAGACAACATGATGAGTTTCAGAACTTCTCTTTTTATAAAAAGGAACAAAAGCTTTCATCTAGCCAAGATTTTACCAAAGTGTTACAACAGAACCTAACGGTTTCTAATTATATGGGCCATTAAATCTATCATGTGTTGACAGTAATTGATTAGCCCGTGAATTTCCTCTGGGGCTGAACACACTTCGGCCATGGCCCTTGCTTTAGCTAGTAGTCGCGAGAGGTCTTGACTTCCATTTAAGGTCAAGGCGAACCTATCCATCCACATGGTCGCTTCTTGATGCAATGCATCAATCACCCTCCCTCTTGCTTCCTTCTCGGCGTATGCTTGTGCGAAGTCCTCTACTAGCTTTTGCTCATGGGTCAAAGACTGGTTTAACTCTTCTTTGTACTGCCCTATTATAGCTAGCATGCTTTGCTCCGTGGCTTCTAAGTGTGGGGCCAAACTCTTCTTGGATCTTGAGCAAGCGGCTAACTCCTCTTTTAAGACCATGCTATGTACTCGTGATTGGTCTCTTTCCTATCTCCGGAGCTTAAGCTCGTTGTTGCTGCCCCACAAAGCCCCTCGAAACATGTTTCGGCCGTGCTCTTCCCTACGAGCCCTCTTGGTCTCTTGTTCCAAGGCCTCGGTGGTAGCTATATTTATATCTCTTAGTTCGGCATTCTCCTTTCGGATTTTAAGAGCTGATGATTTGAACCTTTCTTTGACTGTTTGGGCTTGCTCGAGTTCTGTCCTAAGGGCCTTGCACCTCTTCGTCTTCCTCCGGTGCCTCAACTTCCTCCCTTTTAGCAGTTCTCAAACTTGGGAGCCAATCCAAACCTAGCACGTGGGCTTTCAACCACCTTCGGTAGCCACCGATGGGCCCATTGTTACTGCCCTTGACTTCTTTGTCCTTCTTTTGCACCACCTCCCATGCCTTGTGGACCTTCTGAAGTGTCTCCATGTTGGTCCTATTGAAACCTCATGAAATGACAGGCGCGAGCTCTTCCTCTAGCGGTGCCCCTCTCATAGGGTAGCCAAGTTGCCTTATACCAAGTGTCATACCCTAATTTCGTCCGGGGACCTTTGCTTGATGACATGCGACTTTTCTTTGGTCCTTGCAAGGTGCTTGGCACCCATCATTAGGCAATTTGTGAAATTCCAGGACATGCCGGAAAACCAAAAAATATTGATGCACAATCCGTAAGTTTTCGTGACACACCGGAAATCAAATGGAAGCATCGTTGCTTAATTAAGTGAGGTTCCGTAACATTCCGTAAGTCAAAAAGGGGATGATTATGTAATCCGCAAGGTTCCGTAACATTACGGAAAGAAAACAAGTATCGTTACGAAATTCGTAAGTTTCCGTAACTTTACGAAAAAAGAATCACCAAAAAAAGCAGTGGGGGTGTACTTAGTAAAAATGGGGGTGCAAATAGCACCTAGGCCCACTTGGGCCCTCCAGAATATTCCTCCAGAAGGCTGTTGCTTCTGGAGGAAGCAACCTGGCTCGCCTGGGCGAGCTGGGCGGCAAGCACCTCCCCTATTTTGCTATAAATAGGGGAGGACGTGAAGAAGAAAAGGGTTCAGCCCCTTAGGCACTTCTCTCTCTTTCGAATTTGCTTGGAAAAATTGTTTCCGTGAAGAAAATCTAAGTCGAGGCGCTTCCGAAACATTTCCGTAACATTTTCCGTGAAGAATTTCGCAAAGTTTTCAACCGTTCTTCGACGTTCTTCATTCGTTCTTCATCGTTCTTCGATCTTCAACGGGTAAGTACCTCGAACCAAGCTTTTCGATTCATTCTATGTACCCGTAGTTGTTCACATTGTGTTTCGTGTATTTCTATTCTCGTTTCATTTACTTTTAATACCCCCTCTTGACGTGCTTAAGCCATTTTACTTAAGTCATTTCTCGCTTAACCTAAAAATAAAATAAATTTCCACCGATCGTTTGAATTGTATTATCCGTAAACTTCGGTTAAAATGAATTCCGACCGTTCAGTCGTGCCGTAACCACGTTGGAAATCAAAAAAGAGGTAAAAATAATATAATAATAAAAAAAACATCTTTTAGGTAAAATAAAGCGGAAAATCAATCGGACGTTTTCTCTTTGGGATTTCTCATTCTTAACCGAATTGACTAATAACTAAAGTGAAACTAAGGCTAAAAACAACTCGCCTAGTCAAGCTCGTCCACAAAAATAGGTTTTTGAAGTTTGTCATTTCAATTTCTTACTAAGTAAAATGGATCATTTTCAAGGTCCAACGCCTTAAAATGATCACCTCTTAAGTAAAAAAGAATCACTTGATAAGAAAGAACTATGTAGGTCTGATTTTCTCATCCCAATTGAGGAATACGTAGGAGCAAAGGGAAACACCCTTGTCGACCACAAAAAGAGAAAAATATAAAAAGGGTATAAAGGATATAAAGACATAAAAAGGGGAACGTAAAAATCAAAGTCATGTTTGCACATTCGATTAAAGGCTGCCGTCCCTTGGGACGGACGTGTGGGGTGCTAACACCTTTCCCGTGCGTAAATACAACTCCCGAACCTTTCACTTAAAAGTTCGTAGATCACGTCTTTTCCGGTTTTCCCGACGTTTTCCTCAAATAAACGTTGGTGGCGACTCCGCGCGTATTCCTTTTGTGGGACACGCATCCCGCGAGTCACGCGTCGCCCTCCCGCCGAAGGGTAGGTTGCGACAGTTGACGACTCCACTGGGGACTGTTTTTAGAGAGTTAGGCCATTTAATCATGTGCAATGTTTTACCGTGACTTATCCCTTTGTTGGTTTCCCTTCATTATGTTCTTGTGTATATAAACTCTTTGTTGCTTTTAGTGCGTTTTAAAATGTATGCATGAGGTAGATATTTACTCATTTGATGCACACAAACACCAACACTATTTGCACACACTGTGAGTGAAAAGGGGCCCTATACCCGGGTTCATGGGAACATAAGGAGCGGAGGTGAATCTGTGATCATGCTAGGTCTCCGACTTGCTTGATCACAGTGAACCCTCATCTAGAGTTTTCCTCTTTGAAAGCATATTGTTGCTAGTAGTCCCTACTACTGCTGTATGTTCTTCGAAGGGGATAATACCTCTAGAAACCATCAAGAGAGATATGACTACCTTGGGGGTTATCACTAAATGCCTAGTTAGTTCTCTCCCTTATAGGTCCCTTAAATAGGGGCACGAAGCAAATACGATGCGTGCCATTTTTCACAACTGCCATGCATAAGTATCATATACCCTTTTGCTTATGTTCAGTGAATATCGTCATACTTTGTACATTCCCGCATTGTGTCTTTTGCATAGGCATCGCATATGGGTTCTGTCTTGATCCCTTCAGTAAACAAACCAACGGAGGGTCTGTGTCGCCTTCTTAAAAACGTACGTTGGGGCACTTTGCTACCCCTAGACGTTGTATCTAAGAAGGGGACAAATTCCCCGGGCCCCCGCATTCCTAGATTGCATTTGTGTCATATGCATTCCATCATGCATTCATCCATCCCACCCATGAGATATCGGAGTTTTGATTTGCACCAGTTTTTGTCTCACTTTAGTAAGCATGGGAACAAATCAAACCGGCAAGAGGTTCTACCAAGTCAAGGTTAAAAGCCTAGATACCACCAGCATCAAGGAATTAGGGCGGTTGATGAAACCTCTCCAAATGCAAGCCTTCCGCAAGACTTACGGAAAGATCTTAGAGTTGACCATAGCAGAGGTGTCCATAGAAGCCATTGCATCACTCACCCAATACTACGACCAGCCTTTGAGGTGCTTCACATTCGGAGACTTCCAATTAGTACCAACCATTGAAGAATTTGAGGAAATTCTAGGATGTCCTCTCGGGGGAAGAAAACCATATCTTTCATCCGGGTGTCTCCCCTCTTTGAGCAGAATTGCAACTGTGGTCAAGGATTCAGCAAGAGGTTTGGACCGCATAAAACAGACTCGGAACGGCATAGCGGGCCTACCACGAGGGTACCTAGAAGACAAGGCGAGGGGTATGGCCAATCAAGGAGATTGGGTCCCGTTTATGGATGTGTTAGCTTTGCTAATTTTTGGGATCGTCCTCTTTCCAAACGTGGATGGTTTGGTGGACCTAGCACCAATCGACGCTTTCCTTGCATACCACCATAGCAAGGAAAGTCCGGTGGTAGCTGTCTTGGCAGATCTATTTGACACATTTGACCGAAGGTGCGAAAAGAGTAGCGCACGGAGCATCTGTTGCTTGCCCGCCCTCTGTGTTTGGTTGGTTTCGCACTTGTTCCAACAAGACACAAGGCATCCATGTCCGCTCCTGAGCCATCGCTCGTGTACTGAAAAGAGGAGAATCGACTGGGACCAGCTTTTGGCTGGGATAGGAGGTAGAACAATCAGTTGGTTCCCCAAATGGAAGGAAGGAAAAGAAGGAGTCATTTTCTCATGTGGAGGATACCCAAACATTCTGCTGGTAGGAACGAGGGGTTGTATTAACTACAATCCCGCGCTCGCTATAAGACAACTAGGGTACCCCATGAGGGGAGCACCGACGGAAGAAAGCATGTCTCCTTTGCTTGTAAGGGATTTCGGCGCACAAAATTTCAAGGCTATACAAAGAATCAATAAGGCATGGGAAACCCCGTTAAGTAAAGATCAAGAGCTTAGGGGCATTCGTAATGGCATCATTGGTGGGTACCACGAATGGCTGAAAGTTCATATACGAGGTTTAGATTGGCTCGCCAAGTTAAAAGTCATCAGCGAAGAGAGTTTTGAAGCACCGGAAGAGGACGGAGAAGTCCAAGCTCTCAAAAGCGAGTTAAGAAAGGCGAAACTTGCCAAGGAGAAGTTCAAGTTGGCCGCTACACACATTCGGAAGGAGTGTGCCGGGTTACGGGAAGAGAATGCAATTACCGCAAGAGCCCTTGAACAAGAAACCAAGAGGGCTCGCAAGGAAGAGTATGGCCGGAATAAATTTCGCGGAGCTCTATGGGGTAGCAATAGTGAACTCAAGCTGCGAAGGGAAGAGAGGGACCAGTCGCGAGCACATAGCATGGTTTTGAAAGAGGAGTTAGTTACCTGTTCAAGGTCCAAAAGAAGCTTGTCTCAGCGTTTATGCGAGATGGAGACCAACATGCTAGCTATCATCGCCAAGTAGCAAGAAGAATTAGGTCTAGCCACGGCCCACGAGCATAGGATCGCGGACGAGTATGCTCAAGTATACGCAGAAAAAGAGGCTAGAGGAAGGGTGATCGACTCTTTACACCAAGAGGCAACCATGTGGATGGACCGGTTTGCTCTTACCTTGAACGGGAGTCAAGAACTTCCCCGCTTGTTAGCCAAGGCCAAGGCGATGGCAGACACCTACTCCACCCCCGAAGAGATTCATGGGCTTCTCGGCTATTGTCAGCATATGATAGACTTAATGGCCCACATAATTAGAAATCGTTAGGAAACTTGTATGGTCTCTCAGACCTTGACTAGATACGACTTTCTTTTTGAAATAAAATGAGTTGGTCCCATGTTTCTACTCCAAAAAGCTTGTGCAAATCAAATCACTCCTACATTTCATCTCTAGCATGCATTTTCTTTCTTTCTTTACCCGCTCCTCACGTTTGGTTTTTTAGGGAAAAACACCATAACTAAACGCGCCACAAGGCATCCCTATCGCACCAGATCCAAATCTAGAACGATGGGTGATCAAGAGGAGACAGAGGAACAGATGAAAGCCGACATGTCGGCTCTGAAAGAACAAATGGCCTCCATGATGGAGGCCATGTTAAGTATGAGGCAGCTCATGGAGAAGAACGCGGCCACCGCTGCCGCTGTCAGTTCGGCTGCCGAAGCAGACCCGACTCTCTTGGCAACTGCGCACCATCCTCCCTCAAACATGGTAGGACGGGGAAGGGACACACTGGGGCACGATGGCAGCCCTCACCTGGGATACAACCGAGCGGCTTACCCTTATGGATTGCCGCCCAACTACTCACCACCCGTCTTGCAAGACGATGCGGGCCATATTGCTTCTCCCGTCCTTGAAAGAGAGCCCCCTCAACAGCCCGAAGAAGTCCACAAAGACTCTCAAGACTATGCTCGAAGGGATGTCGAGTTCTATCCCCCGATCCCCGAAGGGCCGGCACCCAGCACGTTGCCTCAGCCCAACATCGCAACACAACCAATAGTCTTGTCCATGGAAGGACCGTCCCCGGCAACTGAAGAAAGGAGGAAGCTCGATCTCCTTGAGGAAAGATTGAGGGCCGTGGAAGGATTTGGGGACTATCCGTTCGCAGACATGACGGATCTTTGCTTAGTACCCGACGTTGTTATTCCCCCGAAGTTCAAAGTGCTGGACTTCGACAAGTATAAAGGGACGACTTGTCCCAAAAACCATCTCAAGATGTACTACCGCAAGATGGGCGCCCACTCTAAGGATGAGAAGCTATTAATACACTTCTTTCAAGATAGCTTGGCCGGAGCCACGGTAGTGTGGTACACTAATTTGGAAGCTTCCCGTATCCGTACTTGGAAGGATCTGATTATTGCCTTCCTAAGGCAATATCAGTACAATTCTGATATGGCTCCCGACCGCACTCAACTGCAGAATATGTTCAAGAAAGAGGGTGAAACCTTTAAAGAATATGCGCAGCGGTGGAGAGATTTGGCGGCACAAGTAGCTCCTCCCATGGTTGAGAGAGAGATGATCACCATGATGGTAGACACTCTACCAGTGTTCTACTATGAGAAACTAGTAGGTTACATGCCGTCCAGCTTTGCGGATCTAGTATTCGCCGGGGAAAGAATCGAGGTAGGACTGAAAAGAGGAAAGTTTGATTACGTTTCCTCCACGAGTGCGAATGCCAAAAGAATCGGGGCAACAGGGGCAAAAAGGAAGGAAGGAGATGCCCATGCCGTCTCTTCAACACCCGCGGGGGTCAAACCCCAGCAAACGCCTCATGGTACCCATCAGTACGCGCAACATCACCCGAGCTTCTCGGCTCATACCGGGAATGCCTCTAGCTCAACACCCGTGCAGCCTAAGGCGCCCACCCAGAGGGAAGCTCCCCAAGTTCCAACTCCGAACACGACTCGCCCGGCCGGTAATTCCAACACGACAAGGAACTTCCCTCCGAGGCCATTTCAAGAATTCACCCCACTCCCAATGACGTACGAAGACCTTTTGCCATCCCTCATCACCAATCATTTGGCCGTGGTAACTCCCGGAAGGGTCCTCGAACCCCCTTTCCCGAAGTGGTATGACCCTAACGCAACTTGCAAGTACCATGGGGGTGTCCCGGGGCATTCCGTTGAAAAATGATTGGCCCTTAAATACAAGGTCCAACATTTAATGGATGCTGGATGGCTGACTTTCCAAGAGGATCGGCCCAATGTGAGAACCAACCCGCTCGCCAATCATGGAGGGGGAGCGGTTAACGCCGTTGAGTCCGATAGGCCGCACAGGTCTAAACCTTTAAGGGATGTGGCAACCCCTAGGAGGTTTATCTTTGAGGCCCTACAAAAGGGAGGTGTGATTCCCCATAGTGGGTGTAAGGAGGACTCCTGTTTACTGCATTCCGGCGAGCTGCATGACATGGAGACGTGTTTGGGAGTAGAGGAATTGTTACAGCGGATGATAGATCAAGGTCGACTGGAAGTCGACAGTGAAGGAGAATAAGAGCAGCATATATGCATGCAGTCCACGGATGGGAGCAGTGTTGCGAAGCCCAAACCCTTGGTGATATACTTCACTAAAAGCGCAGCTTCGCAAAAGCCCGGACACCCCTTAGCAGCTAAACATGTTCCTTTCCCATACCAAAGTAGCCACGCAGTACCATGGAGATATACACCTCCGAGGGAGAAGGAAGAAGAAGCCACCGACGTCAGCTCGTTGTCAGCTAAAGTAACAAATATCACGGGACTGAGTGGTGTGACCGGTAGTGGTCGTGTGTTCGTGCCTCCGGACCTACCAGTCCAACCCGCGAACGTCAAAGGAAAAGGAAAAGTAGTGGAGGAACAAGATGGCGAAGCACCCCACGCTTCGAATAAAGATATTCCGGCAAAAGGCCTTCCGGAGAAGAAGGATGGTAAAAAGGAGGTGTCGCTAGAGGAAGCCAGCGAGTTCCTCCGGATAATTCAGCAGAGCGAATTCAAGGTTATCGAACAGCTCAACAAAACCCCGGCCAGGGTCTCGCTGTTGGAGTTACTTATGAGCTCCGAGCCTCATCGGGCTCTGCTAGTAAAAGTTCCGAACGAGGCCCATGTGGCCCAAGATATCTCGGTAGAAGGTTTCGGAGGGCTGGTCAACAATATCACTGCCAACAACTATCTTGCCTTCGCCGAAGAAGAAATCCCCGCCGAGGGGAGAGGGCATAATAAGGCTTTACACGTATCAGTCAAGTGTATGGACCATATCGTAGCCAAGGTGCTCATCGATAATGGTTCCAGTTTAAACGTGATGCCTAAGAGCACTTTGGAGAAATTACCATTCAATGCTTCCCACTTAAAGCTGAGTTCAATGGTGGTTCGTGCCTTCGACGGCACTCGCCGAGAGGTTAGGGGAGAGATCGATCTCCCAGTACAAATAGGCCCTCACACCTGTCAAGTCACCTTCCAAATAATGGATATTAACCCCCCTACAGCTGTCTGTTGGGGCGCCCGTGGATCCACTCAGTGGGAGTTGTGCCCTCTACACTCCATCAAAAGTTGAAATTCGTAGTGGAGGGGCACTTGGTCATCGTGTCAGGCGAGGAAGACATCTTGGTGAGCTGCCCATCCTCTATGCCTTATGTGGAAGCCGCAGAAGAATCGTTAGAAACCGCTTTCTAGTCTTTTGAGGTGGTCAGTATTTCCTCCGTGGACTCCTTCTCTGGGCAGCCTTGTCTGTCCGATGCAGCAGTAATGATGGCCCGAGTTATGTTAGGGAACGGTTACGAACCCGGAATGGGTTTAGGCAAGGACAACGGCGGCATAACTAGCCTGATAAACGCCAAAGGAAATCGTGGGAAGTATGGTTTAGGCTATAAGCCCACTCAGGTGGATATGAACAGAAGCATCGCGGGAAGGAAGAGCAGTGGTCAAAGCTCGCGTTGGAGACAAGAAAGTGAAGGAAGCCCGCCCTGCCACATAAGTAGAAGCTTTATAAGCGCGGGTCTGGGAGACAAAGGTCAAGTGGTCGCGATATGCGAAGATGATGTTCCGAGTACATTGGATTTGGTACGACCATGCCCTCCTGATTTCCAGCTGGGAAATTGGCGAGTGGAGGAACGCCCCGGCATTTACGCAACGAGCATAATGTAAACCTTTACGGTTTTAAAAGCTCTATAGTTGGGCCTAGGCTTTAGAGTTTTTCCTTTTGTTAAGGCTTTGTGTCTTTTGTTTTTGAATTTATAATACAAGGATCTTTCTTCATCTGTTCCTACGTCTCTACCCATTCTCATTCATTTGCATGTTTACTTCTTTTTCTGAAACGGCAGATCCGATGACGAGTCCCCCGAAGGTACTAATACCTGGGACCCGCTTATCAACTTCGAGCAAGAAACGAATCAGACGGAAGATGAAGGGAATGAGGATGTGGGACTTCCCCCAGAATTAGAAAGAATGGTCGCCCATGAGGACCAAGAAATGGGGCCTCATCAAGAAGAAACAGAACTAGTAGACTTGGGAATTGGCAGTGGAAAAAGAGAAGTAAAGATAGGTACAGGTATTACAGCACCTATCCGTGAAGAATTAATAATCCTGCTAAAAGACTACCAAGACATCTTTGCTTGGTCATACCAAGATATGCCCGGTTTGAGTTCTGACATTGTACAACACCGATTACCTCTAAATCCCGAGTGTTCCCCAGTAAAGCAGAAACTGAGAAGGATGAAGCCCGAAACATCCTTGAAGATAAAAGAAGAAGTGAAGAAGCAATTTGACGCTGGATTTCTGGCCGTCGCTCGGTATCCAGAATGGGTTGCCAACATTGTACCAGTCCCTAAAAAAGATGGGAAAGTACGAATGTGTGTGGATTATCGGGATCTGAATCGGGCCAGTCCCAAGGACAATTTTCCTTTACCACACATCGATATCCTCGTAGATAACACGGCCAATTTCGCTTTATTTTCCTTCATGGACGGTTTCTCCGGTTACAATCAGATAAAGATGGCGCCTGAGGATATGGAAAAGACTACTTTCGTCACCCTGTGGGGGACGTTCTGTTACAAGGTAATGTCCTTTGGACTCAAGAATGTCGGGGCAACTTATCAACGGGCCATGGTAGCTTTGTTCCATGATATGATGCATCAAGAGATCGAGGTCTACGTGGACGACATAATTGCCAAATCTAAATCCGAGGAAGAACACCTAGTCAACCTGCGGAAGTTGTTCGAAAGGCTTAAGAAATATCAATTAAGGTTAAACCCCGCTAAGTGTACCTTTGGGGTCAAATCAGGGAAATTGCTTGGTTTCATTGTAAGCCAGAAAGGGATAGAGGTAGACCCCGAAAAGGTGAAGGCTATCCTTGAGATGCCAGAACCCCGTACAGAGAGGCAAGTCCGAGGTTTCCTGGGACGCTTGAATTATATTGCCAGATTCATATCGCAACTCACCGCCATTTGTGAGCCGTTGTTTAAGCTCTTACGCAAAAACCAAACTGATCGCTGGAATGAGGATTGCCAAGAAGCTTTTGGAAGGATCAAGAAGTGCCTTATGAATCCTCCCGTGCTTATGCCACCAGTACCTGGAAGGCCTCTCATTTTGTACATGACAATCTTGGACGAGTCAATGGGGTGTATGCTGGGGCAACATGACGAATCCGGGAAGAAAGAGCGCGCTGTTTACTACCTAAGTAAGAAGTTCACGACCTGTGAGATGAATTACTCCTTGCTCGAAAGAACGTGTTGTGCTTTAGTATGGGCATCCCATCGCCTAAGGCAGTACATGTTGAGCCATACTACCTGGTTGATATCCAAGATGGACCCGGTTAAGTACATCTTTGAAAAGCCAGCTCTCACGGGACGAATCGCCTGGTGGCAAGTCCTGCTATCCGAGTTTGACATAGTTTACGTCACCCAAAAGGCGATAAAAGGAAGCGCCTTAGCAGATTATTTGGCTCAATAGCCTCTTAACGACTATCAGCCCATGCATCCTGAATTCCCGGATGAGGACATCATGGCCTTGTTTGAGGAAAAACTGGACGAAGATCGGGACAAATGGACCGTATGGTTTGACGGAGCGTCAAACATTCTAGGCCATGGCGTTGGGGCAGTATTGGTCTCTCCGGACAATCAATGTGTACCTTTCACAGCCAGGCTAGGATTCGACTGCACCAACAACATGGCCGAATATGAAGCATGTGCCCTAGCCGTCCAGGCAGCAATTGACTCCAATGTCAAACTACTCAAGGTGTACGGCGACTCAGCGTTGGTAATCCATCAGCTGAGAGGGGAATGGGAAACTAGAGATCCCAAGCTGATACCCTACAAAGCCTATATCAAGGAATTGGCTAAGACCTTCGATGAGATCTCCTTCCATC
Source organism: Glycine max (assembly GCF_000004515.6). Taxonomy (NCBI): domain Eukaryota; kingdom Viridiplantae; phylum Streptophyta; class Magnoliopsida; order Fabales; family Fabaceae; genus Glycine; species Glycine max. The sequence goes on from NC_038244.2 coordinate 28,088,566, forward strand.
ATGTTCCCCGCGAGGAAAATCAAATGGCGGATGCACTTGCTACGTTGGCGTCTATGTTCCAGCTAACACCGCACGGGGATCTACCCTACATTGAATTTTGGTGTCGTGGCAAACCCGCACATTGTTGCCAAGTGGAAGAGGAACGGAACGGAAAGCCTTGGTATTTCGACATCAAGCGATATGTCGTAAGCAAAGAATACCCGCCAGAGATTGCCGACAATGATAAGAGGACATTGAGAAGGTTGGCAGTCGGTTTCTTCATGAGCGGAAGCATACTGTATAAGAGAAATCACGACATGACACTCCTGCGGTGTGTGGATGCCAGGGAGGCAAATCACATGATCGAGGAAGTCCATGAGGGCTCATTTGGAACACACGCCAACGGGCATGCTATGGCCAGGAAGATCCTAAGAGCAGGTTATTACTGGCTTACCATGGAAAGTGATTGTTGTGTCCATGTGAGGAAATGCAACAAATGTCAAGCATTCGCAGATAATGTCAATGCTCCACCACATCCTCTGAATGTCATGTCCGCCCCTTGGCCTTTCTCCATGTGGGGAATAGATGTCATCGGGGCCATTGAGCCCAAGGCCTCGAATGGTCATCGCTTCATCCTCGTAGCGATAGATTATTTTACCAAGTGGGTCGAGGCAGCTTCCTATACCAACGTCACGAGGGGTGTGGTAGTCAGGTTCATTAAGAAAGAGATCATCTGCCGATATGGTTTGCCAAGGAAGATTATCACGGACAATGGCACCAACCTGAATAACAAGATGATGGGGGAAATGTGCGAGGAGTTTAAAATCCAACATCACAATTCCACACCCTACCGGCCAAAGATGAATGGAGCCGTGGAAGCGGCCAATAAGAATATCAAAAAGATTATCCAAAAGATGACCGTGTCATACAAGGATTGGCACGAAATGCTCCCATTCGCGTTACACGGTTACCGAACTTCAGTGCGGACGTCAGCTGGGGCAACGCCGTTCTCATTGGTATATGGGATGGAGGCTGTGTTACCGTTTGAGGTGGAAGTCCCGTCATTAAGGATCATGGCAGAATCCGGATTAAAGGAATCAGAGTGGGCTCAAACGCGCTATGACCAGCTCAACCTCATTGAGGGTAAGCGCTTAACGGCCATGAGTCATGGGCGCGTGTACCAGCAAAGAATGAAGAGTGCATTCGACAAGAAAGTACGCTTGCACAAGTTCCATGAGGGAGACCTTGTGCTAAAGAAAATGTCCCATGCTGTCAAGGACAATCGAGGGAAATGGGCCCCGAACTACGAAGGGCCTTTTGTTGTGAAGAGGGCTTTCTCCGGAGGAGCCCTGGTGCTTACCAACATGGATGGTGAAGAGTTACCTTCACCCGTGAATTCTGATGTCGTCAAGCGATATTACGCTTAGGATCTGGGGCAATTAAAGATGTCGCTGCATGTTCTTTATCTTTATGCGTTTTCTGGATTTCCCCCAGGGATTTCCCGTCTGCTGTATCCCTCGTTACAATCTTTCAAAGAAATGGACGTGGATTCGAGGCTTTAGTCCTCACGTTGGTTTCAAACCTTGCATTTGATTTGTGATCACCTGAGCCCTTCCGCTCAGTTCGTGGGATGCCCCAAGCGCTTAATTAAAATTGAACCTAAACCAACTTTTGCTAAGATTCGCTGCGTTTGAAAACATTCATGCATACGCATACGCATGCATATTGTTGTGGTAAGACAGGGGCAGGATCATCTTGAGCTACCTTCTTGGGTGAGGACCAAATGTGGACAGCAGAAACCAATCAAGGTAAGACAATGACGCGGTCAAGATTGGACGAGCCTGGTTGTTTATTACTTGCAGGTACTTAGGAACGGATGCAAGTGGGGATGGGGTCACGACCGACTGATCGTTGCCCTTTCTCTGCGCTAGACAAGCAGAGAACGTTGCTGCAAGGCAGCCCCGTATCCTTTGCATTCGCAGTTGTCTTACTATTAGTTTGTTTTTAAAAATAAGTAATCAACGCCTAACTCTAACTTAAGTAAGTTCAAGTTAAGCAAGACGCTAAACCATAAGGAAGGAGGGAATATGGTTAATGTTCCTCTCAAAAAAAAAAATGCAGGTTAGCTCGCCTGGGCGAGCCACCCCTGCACCAAAATATAAGAATGACGAAAGGGGGGACGTTTTTGCATTCAAAAACTTCTTTTCCCCCCTTTCAAAAGCCATACCCACGGGATTGACGAGTTTGCAGCCCTAGGGTCATCATTTTTCGCATTTTTTGATTTCATTTTGCGCTTTTGTTCATCACCAACAAGTAAGTGTTCCATCCCTAAGCTTTCTAGCTTTTCATTGGTGTATTTTGATCTCCTTTTGGTGCTCTAAATTGTGGGAATGTGCTCAAATATGTAGGGCAATTTTGGTTTGTTTTCTTGCTTGATTAGGTTGAATTGGGGGTTTGTATGGGATGGCCCTAGGCCTATAATGCATTTTGAAGCAATGGGGCATGCCACATTGTCCCCGTTCTCTTGCTATTGATGCCTAAACGCGCGCCCACCAAGTGTTCGGTGAAATGCCTCAATGGCATTAGCCCGTGACTTTTGTAAGGAAACAACCCATGGGGCATTTTGGTTTGTACATATTTTCTATTTTTTGGGACATGTATTCATTCCCGAAAAAGGATAGAATAATTGCCTCACATATATCCTAGGCCTAGGAACCAAAGTTTTTATGCAAAAGAACACAAGAGGAGGTGCATGTTGGGTAAAGTTACCCTTTTTGGCCAGCAATCAGCTATGAGCCACGCTACAATATTTTCCCTACGCCTAGATGGTTAGGAATTTTGCTCATCATAAATGTGTAGGTTTAGAATAGGTAGCAAAATACCTTTGGCAATTTACACTTTGGGTATGATAGCAAAATACTTGGATGTATGTACATATAATTTTTGGTAGTCAAAATGTCTCACAAAAATATATAAATATGTTGCATGTTATGTAAAGAAAATACATTACAAAAATACCTTTTAATTTAAATACAATTTTAGTGAGCAAAAGAAAATATACTTGAATTTGCATGTGGCTTTAGGTAGTAAAAAAAAAACACTTGAAAAAAAGCATGAAATGTAGCACCTTATTGTGTAGATAGTCAAGATTCATCATGAAGTTTGTGTATGTATAGGTATTAGAAATACCAAGATGTGCATGTATGCAATTTTTGATAGCCAAAGTGCTTTGAGTATGCATGTATGTGAATTTAGCAAAGGAAATGCGTGTGATGTAGGTAACAAATACACCTTGGAAGTACATATAAATAATCTAGGTAATGAAGGTGCCTTGATTGTATATGGGTGCATTTTTCTTAGTTATAAGAATGTCTTGTGCAAGTGAACATTCGTAAAGAAGTATGCGCATAAGCTTGCTCTAAATTTACATTGATATTTGTATTTATTGGAGGAGGTTGTATGCCATTTTTTGTTTTAAGGGTAGCATTTCTTGGTAAAAACTAACTTTCCAAATGTTTGCCTTCGCAGGAATGGCCCCGAGGAAGCTTGCCTCAAAGAGGTCCAGGAAGGACAAGGCGGCCGAAGGAACTAGTTCCGCTCCGGAGTATGACAGTCACCGCTTTAGGAGCGCTGTACACCAGCAGCGCTTCGAGGCCATCAAGGGATGGTCGTTTCTCCGGGAGCGACGAGTATACTGATTTCCAGGAGGAAATAGGGCGCCAGCGGTGGACATCACTGGTTACTCCCATGGCCAAGTTCGATCCAGAAATCATCCTTGAGTTTTATGCCAATGCTTGGCCAACAGAGGAGGGCGTGCGTGACATGAGATCCTGGGTAAGGGGTCAGTGGATCCCGTTTGATGCCGACGCTATCGGCCAGCTCCTGGGATATCCGTTGGTGTTGGAAGAGGGCCAGGAATGTGAGTATGGCCAGAGGAGGAACCGGTCTGATGGGTTCGATGAGGAGGCCATCGCCCAGCTGCTATGTATACCGGGGCAGGATTTTGCCCGGACTGCTGCAGGGAGGCGAGTGCGAATCATGCGCACCAACATGACCACCCTGACCCAGATATGGATGACATTGCTCTTCAGCAACATCCTGCCCACCGATCATAATTCTGACCTCCCCATGCCGAAGTGTCAGCTGGTGTACGCCATCCTGACGCGGATGAGCGTCCATGTGGCTCAGTTGATCACTGATGTCATCTATATTTTTGCAGGTATGGCGCCTACTAGGCACCCTTTGGACCCAGATAAGTCCAACCGGGCCCTGGGATTTCCCGCACTGATCACAGGACTCTGCCAGTCGTTCGGAGTCCCCGTTGCGCTTACCAAGGTGATTCGGCCGCTATCACCCGAGCTTTTATTGAGAAGTACTGTACCCAGAGACAGGCTCAGGGTGATGCTCCACAGGCCGCAGGCGCGCCACCACCACCTCATCAGGCTGGCCAGGCTGGGGCATTTGACATGGAGCAGTATTTACGGCATTTGGTTCGCCAGCAGGCGGCCAACCACCGAGCACATGTACAGACTCATGATTGTCTGTACCAGATGAGCCTCAGCATGCAGAGCCAGGGCTTTGCTTCTTTTTCATGCCCTACTCCAGACCAGTTCAGGGCAGAGGTTGCATGGCCCGGAGATTGGCCCGAGGCCCAAGCGGGAGAGGCGCCCCCAGAAGCTCCCGACGATGGAGAAGAGGCCCACGAGGACGAGGAGATGGCCGATTTGCTTGACTTCTTGGGAGGGAGTGGAGATACCTGACTGGGAGATCCCCAAGATTCATGTTTTCTTTCATATTTCTTTTATCATTTTTTATGTTATGTTATCGTTTTGACTTGAGAGACTAATGTTTGTTTTTGTTGTTTCGATTGTCATTTGTACAGCGCATACATTTTTGTTTGGATTGTTGCGTTAGTGTTTATATATCATTGCTATCGATGATGTTTGAAATTATGGAACCGTGTAGAGTTCTTCGTTTAGGAACATCGTCCAAAAAATATATGTAAAACAAACAAAAATCATGATAAAAATAAAAATAGAAAAGAAAAAAATGAAATGGAAAAGAGAGCAAATGAGAAAAGAAGAGAGCAAGTAAAGGAAAAGAGAGCAAATGAGAAAAGAAGAGAGCAAGTAAAGGAAAAGGGAGCAAATGAGAAAAGAAGAGAGCAAGTAAAGAAAAAGAGAGCAAATAAGGAAAAAGAAAGCAAGTAAGAAAAAAGATGGAAAAAGAAAAATAAGTTGTCCAGCTGAAAAACCGACATGCTTTTGAAAAGAGATGACTTCCAACTTTTCTTTGAAAAAAAAATTCACTGATCATAACTAGTTTTTGGAAAAATGTGTACACCTGAAGGGTGAATGCTATGAAATTTCCCCGGACGCCCGAAATGGACTCGGATGAATGCACAAATTGATAAAAGAACATATTTTGGAAACATTGGGTTGATTTAAAATAGAGGAAATGAATCCTGAGCCCTAGCATCACATGACCATAAAAATTTGACACTTGAGTGTCCGCATAGGTGCATGCATGACCAGTTTTGCATAAAATTTCCAAATCATCATTTTTGCATTGGTGTCATGGAAATAATGTGGGGCATCCCTTTTATCCTTGAGCCAAACCAAACCCCGACATGTATCATGTCTAGCCATTCTACAAACCTTGAGCCAAAATCCTGACTGACCATAAACCTTGACCCAGGGTGAGAATGTCAATCCTTACCCTCAGAAGCAAAAAAGGGGAAAGAAGGAAAATTTCCAATCAAAGAGTGGGAGAAAGCAAAAAGAAAAGAAAGAAAATCCCCAATCAAAGAGTGGGAGAAAGTAAAAAGAAAAGAAAGAAAATTCCCAATCAAAGAATGGGAGAAAGAAAGAAAAAAGAAGAAGGAAGGGAAGAAAGTTCCCGATCAAAGAAAACGGAAGAAATATGCAGAAAGGTCTTTGGACCAGACAATATCTGAACAATACAGAATTGTCACCAAATGAACAAAAAGAAGGAAAGGAAACCGCGACCTAAAATGGTCTTCCCCCTTTAATTGCCAACCAAAATCTTGTGCGCTAGCGACTTTTTCGCCCCGCACTAAACAAAAACAGAAAAGGAAAAAGCCAACAAAAAAATCAAAAGCCAAAAACACACAAAAGCCGAAAAACCCATCAAGAAAACCCATTCCCAAGGGAAGTCCTATTGATCCATGATCACACATGTAATTTTTGATTTGATAGGAAATAATTTGCAAAGTCAAGTCATGACATATCTATGGTTCGGAATTAGGATGAAACACTTACCTGTGCGAGATTGATACACTTTGAGTGGATTTCTTCTATTTTTGTCGAACCCAGTGTTTCCTCTAAATGGTCATTTAGAAACGAAATGCTAACATCCAAAATCTCATTTATGGTTATGAGGGATTTCATCAGCATACTCTCCTTCCCCGGTAGACGCATTGTTTTTCACTCAAAAAAGCATATGCTGCTCTAAATCAATTGGAATATTTGTCTCTTTGCTAAAGCATGTTTGCATTTTAGTGGAGAAAACACCGAGACTTTTTCAAGTCTCACAAGTTATCAAGAACTACGTAGGTCTGAGTTCCTCATTGGAGGATACGTAGGAGCAAAAGCCTCGCTTTTGTCGACCGCACCGCTTTCTGTTACCATGACCCAAGAGCTGGTAGCCCGCGGAGACACCTTACGGTTATCCGCACCTCGAGTGTGATTGATAAGCAGAGGCCAATGTGGTCATCTGCGCCCTTTCCGGAGATGTCAGCATCTTCCGGTGGAGACTTTTTCAAGTCTCACAAGTTATCTAGAACTACGTAGGTCTGAGTTCCTCATTGGAGGATACGTAGGAGCAAGAGCCTTGCTTTTGTCGGCCGCCCCATAATCTTTGTCATACTGACCCTGAGGTCATGTGACATGCACCTTTATGTCATCCAGAGGCGGCGGGCCCGATGACACGCGGAGATACCTTACGGTTATCCGCACCCTTTTGTCATCCAGAGGCAGCGGGCCCGATAACACGCAGAGACAAAATTTGGTCATTCTGCACCCTTGTGTCATCCAGAGGCGGCGGGCCCGATGACACGCAGAGACAAAATTTGGTCATTCTGCACCCTTGTGTCATCCAGAGGCGGCGGGCCCGATGACACGCAGAGATACCTTACGGTTATCCGCACCCTTTTGTCATCCAGAGGCGGCGGGACCGATGATACGCGGAGATACCTTACGGTTATCCGCACCCTTTTGTCATCCAGAGGCAGCGGGCCTGATGACACGCAGAGACAAAATTTGGTCATTCTGCACCCTTGTGTCATCCAGAGGCGGCGGGCCCGATGACACGCGGAGATACCTTACGGTTATCCGCACCCTTTTGTCATCCAGAGGCGGCAGGCCCGATGACACGCAGAGACAAAATTTGGTCATTCTGCACCCTTGTGTCATCCAGAGGCGGCGGGCCCGATGACACGCGGAGATACCTTATGGTTATCCGCACCCTTTTGTCATCCAGAGGCGGCGGGCCCGATGACATGCGGAGACAAAATTTGGTCATTCCGCACCCCTTTGCCATTCAGACACAGTCGTGTCCGATGGCACGCAGAGACAAAATTTGGTCATTTTGCACCCTTCGTCAATCGCGGCTGATAAGCCCGTTGACGCGCGGAGATTTACATCATCTTCCGCACTCACAAGATCTGTGATACTGACTTTTGAGTCATGCTGACGGGCGGAAATACCCGAGTGGTTATCCGTATAAACATTCTTTTGCTATCTGTAAGACAGAACGCTTGATAGCATGTAGAGACTGACATAGTCTTCTGCACCTTTTGTTCCTCTGGGAACAACAAGTCATTTGCATGCGGAAATTTTATGGTCACCCGCGACTCTCGTCAACCGAGAGGAACGAAATTAGTGTCATACCCTAATTTCGTCCGGGGACCTTTGCTTGATGACATACGACCTTTCTTTGGTCCTTGTGAGGTGCTTGGCACCCATCATTAGGCAATTTGTGAAATTCCGGGAACAACAAGTCATTTGCATGTGGAGATTTTATGGTCACCCGCGACTCTCGTCAAATCGAGAGGAACGAAATTAGTGTCTTATCTTTACTTTCCTTTTATCTCCAATAAAAGACAAGTAAAGAGGGGCAACTGTCATACCTTAATTTTGTCCGGGGACCTTTGCTTGATGACATGCGACTTTTCTTTGGTCCTTGCAAGGTGCTTGGCACCCATCATTAGGCAATTTGTGAAATTCCAGGACATGCCGGAAAACCAAAAAATATTGATGCACAATCCGTAAGTTTCCGTGACACACCGGAAATCAAATGGAAGCATCGTTGCTTAATTAAGTGAGGTTCCATAACATTCCGTAAGTCAAAAAGGGGATGATTATGTAATCCGCAAGGTTCCGTAACATTACGGAAAGAAAACAAGTATCGTTACGAAATTCGTAAGTTTCCGTAACTTTACGAAAAAAGAATCACCAAAAAAGCAGATGGGGGTGTACTTAGTAAAAATGGGGGTGCAAATAGCACCCAGGCCCACTTGGGCCCTCCAGAATATTCCTTCAGAAGGCTGTTGCTTCTGGAGGAAGCAACCTGGCTCGCCTAGGCAAGCTGAGCTCGCCTGGGCGAGCTGGGCGGCAAGCACCTCCCCTATTTTGCTATAAATAGGGGAGGAAGTGAAGAAGAAAAGGGTTCAGCCCCTTAGGCACTTCTCTCTCTTTCGAATTTGCTTGGAAAAATTGTTTTCGTGAAGAAAATCTAAGCCAAGGCGCTTCCGGAACATTTCCGTAACGTTTTCCGTGAAGAATTTCGCAAAGGTTTCAACCGTTCTTCGTTCGTTCTTCATCGTTCTTCGATCTTCAACGGGTAAGTACCTCGAACCAAGCTTTTCGATTCATTCTATGTACCCGTAGTGGTTCACATTGTGTTTCGTGTATTTCTATTCTCGTTTCATTTACTTTTTATACCCCCTCTTGACGTGCTTAAGCCATTTTACTTAAGTCATTTCTCGCTTAACCTAAAAATAAAATAAATTTCCACCGATCGTTTGAATTGTATTATCCGTAAACTTCGGTTAAAATGAATTCCGACCGTTCGGTCGTGCCGTAACCACGTTGGAAATCAAAAAAGAGGTAAAAATAATAAAATAATAAAAAAAACATCTTTTAGGTAAAATAAAGCGGAAAATCAATCGGACGTTTTCTCTTTGGGATTTCTCATTCTTAACCGAATTGACTAATAACTAAAGTGAAACTAAGGCTAAAAACAATTCGCCTAGTCAAGCTCGTCCACAAAAATAGGTTTTTGAAGTTTGTCATTTCAATTTCTTACTAAGTAAAATGGATCATTTTCAAGGTCCGACGCCTTAAAATGATCACCTCTTAAGTAAAAAGGAATCACTTGATAAGAAAGAACTACGTAGGTCTGATTTTCTCATCCCAATTGAGGAATACGTAGGAGCAAAGGGAAACACCCTTGTCGACCACAAAAAGAGAAAAATATAAAAAGGGTATAAAGGATATAAAGACATAAAAAGGGGAACGTAAAAATCAAAGTCATGTTTGCACATTCGATTAAAGGCTGCCGTCCCTTGGGACGGACGTGTGGGGTGCTAACACCTTCCCCGTGCATAAATACAACTCCCGAACCTTTCACTTAAAAGTTCGTAGATCACGTCTTTTCCGGTTTTTCCGACGTTTTCCTCAAATAAACGTTGGTGGCGACTCCGCGCGTATTCCTTTTGTGGGACACGCATCCCGCGAGTCACGTGTCGCCCTCCCGCCGAAGGGTAGGTTGCGACACCAAGAATGGGATTGTAACTGATGCAACCCCTTGTCCCCATCAAGGGAACATTCAGAAATCCTCTACACGAAATAAGAACCCCGGTTCTTCCTTCTTTCCATCGAGGGAACCAGTTGACAAACGCTTCTTCTTTGTTTGCTAAGAGTCGGTTCCAATTTGCCCCTCCTTTCTCTGTGCATGAACGGTGGCTTTCTAGCGGGCAAGCATGCCTCACCTCTTGGCGAAAAGGGTGCGAAACCAACCATACATAAAGAGCTGGAGTACAGCAAACAATCCTCATACTGCTCTTCTCACATCTTCGGTCGAAGGTGTCATATAGGTCGGCTAGCATAGCGACAACTGGGCTTTCCTTGTGGTCATGATAGGCGACAAAAGCGTCGATCGCTGCTAGATCCACCAACCCATCCATATTTTGAAAGAGGACTCCTCCGAAGATCACCAGTGCGAGAATGTCTATGAACGGGGCTCATTCGCCTCTACCTGCCAAGGTTCTTGCTTTTGCCTCCAAACATTTTCTCGGTATTCCAACCACCCCATTTCTGACTTGTTTTCCATGGTCTAATTCCTGTGCCGAGATTTGGACTATCTTTGAAATTCTAGCTAATAAGGGATAGAACCCTGAGAAGAGGTATGGTCTCCTTCCCCCTAGAGCACATCCTAGGATCTCTTCAAATTCTTCCACCATGGGTGACAGTTGGAAGTCCCCAAAGGTAAAGCATCTCAACGGCTGATCATAATACTGGGCGAGGGAGGAAATGGCCTCTGTGGAGACTTCTACCATGGCTAGATCTCAGATTTTACCGTAAGATTTGCGAAAAGCTTGCCGCTGAAGCTGACCCATCAACTGCCCTAACTCCTTAAGGCTGGTGACATCTAGGCCCTTAATCTTGACTTGATAGAATCTTTTTCCGATTTGATTTGTCCCCATCATTTACCTTAAAAGGGGTGAATCAAGGCTCTGATATGAATTATGCAATGCACATGCATGAAGCAAAAAGAGAAACAAGAGGTAATTTACATATACGAGACCAAAAAAGATCCATCTTTTTAATACTACGCTCTAGGCATTGCGGCGCCCCAACGTATGCATTATAAAGTGATGCGTTACTCTAAAGAGACAAGATATCACTAGATATACAGCAAAACTATAATTTATGTGCTATTCGCAGAAGAATGCATGAGAACAAATGGTACCGAGCATGCTTGCTCCATGCCCCTATTTGGGGACCTATAGGATAATATCTAGGGGTCTCTAATAACTACTCCCAACGATCCATATCTCACATGGTTGTTTTCTAGAGGTATCATCACTCAAGATAATAATATTGCGGCAGTATGGAATACCAGCGACAATACATTATAAAGAGAGAAAGCTCTAGACGAGGTTTCATTATTATCAAGCAAGTCGGAGACCTAGCATGACCATAGATCCACCTCCACTCCTTAGATTTCCATGAACCCGGGTATAGGGCCCCTTTTTTACTCAAACCCGTGGGTGCTTAGAATGCGGTGAAAAAATGAGGAAAAGACAACATTTATTATTTTTACACAGTTCAAGAAAAAAAAACGCACACACAAAGTTTCATAATTCCACACTTTCCTAAAATAGGCCTAACTCACAAAAACAATCCCCAGTGGAGTCGCCAACTGTCGCAACCTACCCTTTTGCGGGCGAGCGAGGCGAGGCTCACGGGTGCGTCTTCCATAGGAGGAAAAATGTGCAGAGTCACTACCAACGTTTATTGAAAGGAAAACGTTAGAAAAACCAAAGGAAACCAGTCATGAAGAATATTCCAGATTCAGGAGTTATCTTTACGTTTGAGGAAGGTATTAGCACCTCTCACGTTTGTCCCAAAGGACAACAGCCTTAGATTAGAATTGTGTGAAATTATGTATCTAAACTTTTATTTCTTTTTTATTTTTGAGGTCGACAAAAGCGGGGCTCTTGCTCCTACGTACCCTCCATCAAAGAGGAAATAAGACCTACGTAGTTCTTTCAAAAGGGAGTGATGTGTTGATTTTACGCTTTCGAACGGTCCATGTTAACCGATAAAAAAGCAAAGAGGACCGTTTAAGGCGTTGGACCTTAAAATGTTTTTTCAGTGATTTTTGCGGACAAAACTTGATTTTGTGAGTTGATTTTAGCCTTAGTTTCACTTTAGTTATTAGTCAATTCAATTAAGAAAGAAAAATCCCAAAGAGAAACGTCCAATTGATTTTTTTTTGTTTTATTTTACTAAAAGATATTTTTTTTATTATATTATTATTATTTTACCTCTATTTTGGTTTCCAACGTGGTTACGGCATGACCGAACGGTCGAATTTCATTTGAACAGAAATTAACAGATATTACAATTCAAATGATCGGTGGAAATTTATTTTATTTTTTGATTAGGGAGAAAATGACTTAAATAAATTACTAAAGCACGTCAAAAGGGGGTACGGAAAGTAAATGAAATGAAAATAAAAGTACGCGAAACAAGTGGGGACCACCAAGGGTACATAAAATGAATTAAAAAGTTTGATTTCGGGAACTTACCGGTTGAAGACCGAAGAACGACGAAGAACGAACGAAGGATGGCGGAAAATCTTCACGGAATCACCCACGGAAACGTTTCGAACGCGTTACGGAAGCGCCTCGGCTTGGATTTTCTTCACGGAAACGATTTTTGAAAGGAAAGAGGGTTGAACGTTTTTGTTATTCCCTCCTCCCCCTATTTATAGAGAAAAGAGGGAGAAGCTTGCCACCCAGCTCGCCCAGGCGAGCTAGGTTGCTTTCTCCAGAAGGCGGTGCCTTCTGGAAGAACTTCCTGGAAGGCCCAAGTGGGCCTGGTTGCTATTTGCACCCCCTATTTACTAAATACACCCCTACCTTTTTTTGCTGATTCTTTTTCCGTAACGTTATGGAACTTTACGAATTTCGTAACGATACTTGTTTTCCTTTCGTAATGTTATGGAACCTTACGGATTACGTAATCATCCCTTTTTTTGGCTTTCGGAATGTTACGGAACCTCACGGATTGTGTAACAATGCTTCCTTTTGATTTCCGGCATGTAACGGAATTTCACGGATCGTGCAGCAATGCTCTCTTTTGACTTCTGGCACGTTATGGAACTTCATGTATCGTGCAACAATGGGTGCCAAGTACCTCGAAGTTGTCCAACAAAGGTTGCATGCCATCAAACAATGGTCCCCGGACGAAATTAGGGTATGACATTGGCTTTAAAAGAACAAATGGCTTCTATGATGGAGGCCATGCTGGGAATGAAATGACTAATGGAGAGTAACGCAGCCACCGCCGCCACCGCTAGCATGGCTGCCGAGGCAGACCCGGCTCTCCCAACTGCTGTGCATCATCCCATTCCAAACATGGTGGGACGAGAGGGAAGCACACTGGGGCATGTCAGCAACTCCCATCCGGGGTACAACCAAGGTTCTTACCCCTACAGTTTACCGCCCAACTACACACCACCAGCCATGCATGAAGACGTGGGTCACATTACTCCCCTCATCCTCGAAAGGGAGCCTCTTCGGCATCCTGACGGGGTCCATAAGAATCCTCGAGAGCACGCTCAGGGAGACGTCGACTCATACTCCCCGTTTCCCGCTAAAGGGTCGGCGCCCAACTGACTACCTCAACCCAACATCAGGGGAGAGCCTCGAAACCACCCAACGCAGCAGTTGTTTCTGTCCGTGGGAGGGCTGCCCCCGACAGCGGAAGGAAAGAGGAAGCTCGATCTCATTGAAGAGAGACTAAGGGTTGTTGAAGGATTCGACGATTATTCGTTCGCAGACATGACCGACCTGTGCCTGGTGCCGGACGTTGTCATCCCTCCGAAGTTCAAGGTACCTGACTTCGATAGGTACAAAGGGATGACTTGTCCTAAGAATCACCTAAAAATGTACTGTTGAAAGATGGGTTCATATTCCAGGGACGAGAAGTTATTGATGCATTTCTTTCAAGATAGTTTGGCTGGGGCAGCAGTCATCTGGTACACTAACCTACAAGCTTCCCATATCCGCACCTGGAAGGATCTGATTATGGCCTTCCTTAGGCAGTATCAGTACAACTCTGACATGGCTCCCGACCGAACTCAACTGCAAAACATGAGTAAACGGGAACACGAGTCTTTTAAAGAATACGCTCAGCGTTGGAGGGACCTAGCAGCGCAAGTAGCCCCTCCCATGGTCGAGAAAGAAATGGTTACTATGATGGTAGATGCCTTGCATGTATTCTACTATGAGAAATTAGTGGGCTACATGCCCTCTAGCTTCGGGGACTTGGTTTTTTTAGGAGAAAGGATCGAGGTGGGTTTGAAGAGGGGAAAGTTTGATTGCGTCTCCCTAGTAGGTGCCAGCGGTAGGAGGACCGTAACAACTGGGGCAAAGAAGAAAGAGGAAGATGTCCATACCGTCACTTCAAAACCTGTGTGGCCCAAGCCGCCACAAACCCCCCATGGTACCCACCAATATGCACAACCAAGGGTGCCCACACCCCCACAGGAGGGAGCTCCTCAGGCTCCGGCTCTAACCCGGCCTCACCCGGCCAACAATGCCCGCCCACCTTGGCGCGGGCTCCAACATGGCGAGGAACTTTTCACCAAGGCAGGCTCAGATTTTCACCCCGATCCCAATGACGTATGGGGACCTCTTACCATCTCTCATCGCCAACCAATTGGCCATGGTGATTCCGAGAAGGGTCCTCCAGCCTTAGTTCCTAAAGTGGTATAACCCTAGCGCAACCTGCACATACCATGGGGGAGCCCCGGGCCACTCATTCGAACAGTGCTTGGCCTTGAAAAGGTCCAAGGCTTGATAGAAGTCGGATGGTTGACATTTCAAGAAGACAGGCCCAACATAAAGACAAACCCTCTTGCCAATCATGGACGATGATGCAATCCTACCCCGCAAGGGCATTGGATAGAAGACTCCAAGAAGATTGAGCCAGAGATGCAAGAGATGGCCATAGGGTTCTCATGAGCCTTAGGGTAGATTTCGGGCTCATGGGCTAAGTATGAGCCCACTTATCTTAGTACATATTAGACTAAGGTTTCATTATTTTTGGGCCTTGTATTTAGGGCTCCATAATGTAGGTAAGGTAGCCTAGAAATGTAGGATTTTTCAGCCCTTGTATTTTAGGGCACCT